>NW_021167438.1:0-33455 GCF_003724135.2 Verticillium nonalfalfae | reverse complement strand
TAGCCAGCCCCTTAGCTTGGCAGGCCCTTGGTGGCTCCGCAGGGGTCCTGACAATCCTCCAGTCAAAGACAATCGTGGCGCTGCACAACCGATTTGCGCAGGCTGGCCCAGGTAATGGCCTTGGACTCGCGGGCGATGCGGCTGCCCGTATACTTCGTGGACAGAGTCTCAGTCGAGCATACTAGCGTCTAGAGCCCCCAGCCGAAGAGCATAACGACCATGTAAGCGATGTAGGTAGAGTCGGTGACGGAACCCGAAGCGGATCGAAAGTTCAGGCCGAAGCTAATCAGCGAAGCGATGGCGCCGCCGAGGTTGAAGACGACCCAGAAGGGGCCAATCTCGCGTCGTCGCGGGCCTTCATTTGTGTAAGTCACCATGACGGTGCCCTGGGCAACCCAGAAGAAGGCCGCACCAACGCCGACCAGGGCACCAGCGGCGATGACGAAGGGACCGTTTTGGGAGCGGTTGCAGTAAAGCGACGACCCGGCATAGAGCGCATACGTCTAGCCACTTAGCAGAAGGGATGTACGAAGACCCAGATACTTGTAAAAAGCACCCACGAGGAGGAGGGCCGCGCTGGGGGTGCAGGCGTGCGTGGCCATGTAAGAGTTGGCAGCGACAGTGCACCAACCTGACCAGGTCCGCCCATGCCGGTGAGGCCATTACACATGCCTGGGTTGTAGAACAAAGTAAGAGAGGAAAGAACGATCTGTGTCCAAGGATTATGGAGGAGTCTTTCCACCTTGGACCCCTCCGCGGGAGCGAGAACCTCTGTTTCAGCGGCCATCGTGGTCGAGGGAGAAGAGCAGCTGTATCTCAAGTACGTGACGAAGATGAGGATAAAGAGTTGACCAGGCTTGTCGTCGCTTGGTAGAGCCAATGTACCTTTCTTGGGTTACTTTAGCTTCACAGCCATTAATTTTGGATGCGTGCATGAAGTTGATGCTGCTACCGGCGGAGGCTCGGTCCCGATTCTCACGCGGAGCCCGGACACAACGAACGGATCGCGGCACAGATTCTCGTTCGGACAGACCCGGACAGAGCAAAGATCAGGCCGGAGCGTATGCCGGGCCCTCGCCCCGACCTAAAGACGCGAGATTCGATATATTGCGAAATCTTCAGTGGAAAGATGGACAAATGAGACTCTCTGGACGATGCTACCGGCCGAGTGAGGCGCCACACAAGCACCTGAGACACGACGGCAACCCCTACCATGACGTCTTCGCAGGACCCTCATCTGCGTGAGCACGCTCTCAACAGCCTCTAGACAGAGGCTCTCAGCCCCTTGGCTTGTGCCATGGACAAAATGAACACGCTGGATTTGTGCAGGTCCTTCAACCGTGCGGAGGCCAGCGTGTCGTTTGCCGCCGCGGCGTGTCTGACAGCGATCGCGGCATTCGTCGACGACCTTGTCCCGTTGTTACGTTGAAGCGGACGGCTGATCTACGTAGGTGCGAAAAACATCGGGCGTGTCGCCCATATGGACTGCGCAGAGCTACCAGTCACCTTTTCGGTTGATCGAGAGAAGTTCCTTGCTGTGGTAGCGGGCGGGACAGGGGCCGTGCTTGAGGCCGTCGAGGGTGCTGAAGACCTTTTTGACGACGGCGCGGCGAGGATATATGATCTTTGTCTTGTTTTACAAAATACTGTTATTGGCATCTCAGCTTCGGGACGAACACCGTTTGTCATGGACGCCCTGACGGCGGCCAAAACCAACACGCGGCCCTCTCGAATGGGGAGAACGGGCGTTAATCACCCCCTTGTCGTCCCCGTCGGACCCGAATTCGTGACGGGAGGCACTCGTCTTAAGGCAGGCAGCTGCGCGAAGAATGTTCTGAAAGGAGGCTCCACGAGAGAGCGAGACGTATCTTCCGGCAGATATGCGTAGGAAGGCCACTTCCGCGCAATGTCTCTAGAAACATACAGAACCATCCCAAACTCAATGAGTACGCCAGCATCGATGCCCTATTCAAGCGCTGCGGCGGCAGCGTCAAGCTCGCCGGCGCTGTGGGACTCTCTGGTCTGTGCTGAGATGTTACGAAGCGGAGATTAGACGGTGTAGACGGTCATCTCCAGGCATTTGCGACCGGACTCGAGTCAAAGTCGCAGTTCATGATTGGTTGCACGGGTACAGATGGCGAGAAAGCAGAGGGGAACGAATACTTCTTTTGCATAGACGGTGGCGGGACCAAGTGTGCCGTATCTATTGCCACGCGAAGAAGAGGCTTACTTGCTCAAGCAACTGCGGGGGCCTGCACTCTCAACTCAACACCCTTGGAAGATGTCGTTGAGCAGATCCAGTGCGCAATTGCCGCGGCCGCAGTATCAATGCGTCTACCAAGCGACGACCAGAGCCAGCCATGGCCGAGACTTACCAAGGTTTGGGCTAGTATAGCCGGACTACACCACACCAGCCAAGCCGAATTGCTGTCGACTCGCCTCGAACAAGTCTTTGGCGTTTCCGCAAAGAAGGGCAGCCTACGCCTAACGTGCGACACATCGCTGCTTTCGGCGTGTCTCGACGCTGACGAGCCGGCGGAGGGATGTATCGCCCTCTTCGCTGGCACAGGGGCCATGGCAACAGCCTGGAAGAAAAGGCTGTACAAGTCGGACGGACAGGGGGATGGGGCCATCTCGTTGGAGACTAGGGAAGCGCATTTTACATTGGTCAGCAAGCGCTGCGAGCCGTGCTTGGAAACCTGGAGGAGTATCAGAGCGAAGCCAAGCCCCGTTCGCTCAACGGGCTTGAAGCTGCCATTTTCAAGCACCTAGACTACAATCCCAGAGACCTTCTGTCCAGCATCTCGATGCCGGGGGCGGAGCAGTCTCGGCAGCGCATTGGGAGAATATTTAGAGTCGTCGCAGAGCCGGGATTTACAGACGTCGACCCGGGTCCCCAAGCGCTAGCAATTCTTCACGACGCGGCCAGTAACCTTGCGCCTATCGTCAAGCCGCTGGCATCGATGGACATGTGCAACCCATTGAAGAGTATCCTGGTCATGTCAGGGGCCTTGATTAATGTCAAACCGTATCGGGACCTTGTCCTGGATAAGTACATGGCGATGGGCGTCAGCTTCAGGAGGACCATCATTGTGAGTGACGCATTGGTGTACGTGGCCGAGTTGCTCTCTAAGAAGAAAGGTTCCCATATCGCTACGTAAGGATGTGAGAGGGTTGCTGGGTGTTTGCGTTTAGGGTTCAGGATCTAGTAAGCCTTGAGCGCTCGGATCAGCGTCGTCTACGGCACATGCTACTCCCGACGGTTCTCATCTCACGAACCTAGAAGCAGCTCTCCTATTACCTTACGCATCACGGTACGCGTTGTGGTACAGAACTAAGTTCATATACTACCTGTCTTTTGTACCATACGGCGTACATTCGTACCCTGAAAGTAGCGGGCTAGGGCGAAGATTGGCGGCGTTGTGAATGCAAATCTCGGCTGCTCGACTATCATGTCGCCCAGTAATGTGAGGCTCGGCGCAAAGCAGGGCTCGCGGCCAGATTAGTCGTCTGATGGAAGCCTGACAGCATGACTCAAAGGGGGCTTGAAAGTCGAGGCTTAAGATGTGCTACGTGGCGCACGAATTTGTGACACCGAGTTGTGAAGTTCCGACATCGCAGTTCAAAAAGGCTGTTTATGATGGCAAACTCACATTAGTTGGCAACAGCTTGTTCAACAGCCGGGGGACTTCGGGGTTTTGGAGGCTGGGTTCGTTTGTCGGGTCAGCTGGTATTGTGCAGCCCGGTCTACAAAGTGGAAAAAGCCGGATGGCGCGCTGTCCGAAATTCCATGAACGCTTTCTCGTCGAGTCTGGGCTGCAAATTTCAGTGACGAACAGGATCTAGAGCATGCCAGCGTCCCAAGCGATGCAAACGATATCATGTTGATGTCAGAAACAACACGCGTTGATTTCGTTCGGGTACCTGTTTTAAGGCTGCAAGAGACTCCACTGCGATGCATGATGCACTGCACCCCTGCTGTGCTCCCAGATCAGCAATCGAGTGCAACGCTGTCTTCGGGGCTGTGTGACCAACAAGTCGTGCCTTGGGGTCCTAGATTATGCCGCCTATGGGCATTTTCCTTTGTTCTGTTGTCGGTTCCGCAGAAATGGACGCAACACAACAACACCATCAGTCGTCTCCGTATTCAGCTGAGAGCAGATCACCGAGAGCCTCGAGAAGCACTCACAAAGAGAAGACGAAGGCGGCCTCACACGGCGCCACGAATGGAATGTTGTTACTGGCGTCGCCCATTCTAGGGCAAGGCGTGGCAAGGCCGCAAGGTTCGTCATGCGAAGGTGTGAAATTGACAGTTGGTGCCGCCGCCACCTGCCATATGACTCTTCGGAGGAAAATGTGTCAAGCCACGGGGCAATCGAGCGATAATAGCACCATCACTTTTAGTGATCGCAACGCAAAATTTCGACGGCATCTCAGTTCTGTGGTGACCGAAATGGCTTGAGGTGTGTCACGCGAACCAAGCTCAAGTCTGGCAACGAAGGGGGCGAAAAGGAAAATGAAAAGAAGGCTGGCTGCCTGTCGCGCTCGAGGCACCGAGCAGTGAAACGTTACTGGCGCACGTGTGCTAAGCGCTATCGGATGTGCCGCGCGGGGGCTGTTCGGAGCCGCAGACGCCTCCGACAATGGCATTGTCGAGGAGGCCAAATGAGGACTCTCAGCATTAGGAATGCCAGATGTGGACGTGGTTTTCGCCTTTCGAGGTGGAAGAGAGCCCACAGGCAGGCAGCCATGACGGATGAACTGGACCTGCCCTGCACAGACTGCGGTCCTTCCCTCTCTCAGCTGAGCCCCAGCCACAGCGATCGGGTTGCTGCTCCCCATTGGACATCCGCGGGAAGGCGCCTGTGTTTCATTCTCATGCTCCTGCCACTGGCTCGGCTCGCTCAACACACCCCCAGGATGGCGTATCCCGGCAGCAACTGCCACTGGAGCAGCCAAGGAAACTGGAGCAGCCAAGGAAGGCAAGGAGCGACACTCGACTCAATTCGCTCCCCTCAGTTCGGTGTAACATGCACCTGCATCACCTGAGAAGAGGACCCGAAGAGAAGCAAGACCCAGCGACGAGAGAGAGAGAGAGAGGTACCTCGACCCCCGGAGGACAAGACAGCCAGCCCCATGAAGCCTCTCTTCTGCCACCTGAACCCCCGAACCTCGCTTCCATCCTTCATGATTCTTCACGCACTGCAGACCTTCAGCCACCCAACAAGCTCTAAAGTTTTCTTTGTGCACCCCACGCAGCCAAGAGTCGAACTTCTTCACGAGGCAGAGCCAGATCTTACCTCGCGGCGGTATGACGACGCTCCTTTTCGAATGGCATTGATGAGGCTCTGCCGACCACTGCGTCTGGTCTCTATTTAGAGTCGCATCAACCCGGGACCTTCTGTCGGCGTTCAGTACATGACACACACACACGCATCGCACATTGCACATTGCTCCCTTCTCCTCTATTCATTCGTCTTGCCTTGATCTCATCGTACGTGCCGCTCGTACGGCGTCATCAACACGACAAACCCACCACCGCCTACTACAGCCTGAGCCACCGCCACTGATCCCCAACGTCCAAACCCCCGCCATCGACATGGTCGATCGGGAAGAGATCCCCCGCGATGGCATTACGTGCGTCTATGCCCATCCTGACGCGCAGGCGGACATTGTCTTCCTCCATGGTCTCAACGGCAACCCCACAAGGACGTGGACTGCCAAGGACTCGGCCGTCTACTGGCCTGTCGACTTGCTGCCCAACACGCTCGGCCCCGACGCTCCAGTCGATGTTCTCGTTTACGGGTACAACGCCGACACCGCCAGCACCAGCGAGCGCAGCGCCAGTGACAATTACATCTACGAGCATGCCCAAACCCTCGTGACCGATCTCACATCCTACCGCGGCACGAGGGGAACCGCAACGAGACCCATCATTTGGGTTGCTCACAGCCTCGGCGGCATTCTCTTGAAGCGTGCCCTGAACTATTCCAACGACCTCAAAGACAGACACCATGAAGCCTCGCGCTCTGTTTTCGTCTCGACCTTTGCCATCATTTTCCTGGGTACACCCCACAAAGGATCCGGCCTCGCAACCTGGGGTTCCATACTGCAAAACATGGCCAGAGCGACCATGCCGAGACGACTCTTTGACAGCGAACCCATCTTGATCAAAACGCTGAAGAAGAACAATCAGACACTCCGAGATATAAATGTGCACTTCCTCGACATCTACCAGAGGTTCAAGATTCAAATGGCCCATGAGAATCACAAGACTGACTTTACCATTACCAAACGCCTCGTTGTCGATTCGGCCTCTGCCAATCCAGAGCTTCCCGGCGTGCAATATTTTGGAATCGAGGCCACGCACTCCAACATGTGCAAGTTCAGCAGCTCGACAAGCCATGGCTACCGCATTGTGACCAGCGCCATCCGCGAGTGGGTCATCCAGGGGCCCTCCGTCATCGAGCGCCGTTGGGACGTTGAGAGGAACGAATCGCGCCAGCGTGCTATCGAGGATGCCACCGAGCGCCTCGGCCCCGCTGCTGCTGGCTTTCCGGGGTTCAACACGCCGATGACTTCCTCCGGACATTTTGAAGGCCCATCTGCCCCCCCACGTACCACGCCGAGTTTGAGCATGCCCTTTCTGCAGCACGCGCAATCGACTCGTTCGTCGCTTTTCATCACTCCCAGTCATTTTCACCCTGACACTGTCTTCGTCGGGCGTGATAAGGAGCTCGCTGGTTTGCATGCGATGCTGCTAGACGAGCACCGACACTCTCTGGGTACATCGGCCGTCGTCGTGCAGGGCATGTCCGGCATCGGAAAGTCCGCACTAGGTAAACAATACATCTTCAACCACAAGAGCCATTACCCTGGCGGCATCTATTGGATCAGGGCGAGCACGCTACAGGAGATGGAGGACGACTTCTGGCATATTGCCAAGAACGATGCTATCCGACAGATGATTGACCACAGGTCCGAGTTAGACCTCCGAGACCCTAAGAAAGTAGTTGATGTTGTGCGGAGTTGGTTCAACAAGCTGGAGGAATGGCTCATCATTTTTGACGGCATCCGCTTCGATGACCCAACGGCCATCAGTCACTTCGTCCCGGACAACAAGAACACCAGCATTATTTTCACTTCCACAGAGCGTCCCGTCGCTGGCAGTCATCTCCTCAACAACCCTATCATATTGGAGCTGGGCTTGCTCTCTGTACCCGAGAGCCAGGAACTGCTCCTTGGGGAGTTGGGCAAGCACAAGCCGTACAAGCCCGACGACCTCGACATGGCCGCCAAACTGGTCAAGCTGATGGACTGTCTGCCTCTGATGATCCACAGTGCCGCTCAACAGATGAAGGCCACCAGGGAACCACTCTCGAAGTACCTGAAGTCCTGGAAAGCCAAGCCCCACATTGGCGACGCAGCCCTACCAGCTTTCCAGTCGATCCGCGATGACCTACAAGACCGCGGTGAGACTGCCGCGCTCAATCTCATCAACATACTTTCCTTTTTTGGCCAGCTCATTCCTGTGGAGATGTTGGCTCTGGGCCTCAATGCGCTGGATACTCGGACGTCTGTCAAGACAAAGGGAAGTCTGAACAAAACGTTTGCCACGCTTATCGCATTCGCCCTCATCGAACGCAGCGAAACAGCTGAGATTCCGTCCTTGAGTAGCAAAACCTCGGATAACAGTGGAGAGACGCAGATGGAGCCGCTCGACACCCTGTGGACTCACAGCGTTACCCAGGTGTTCTTTGCCAACATCTTGGCCGACGACAAGCAGTTTTGGCTCGAACGGGCCATTGCCGTATTTTGTCGCTCATTTGATGAGGCGGATGCCCGAATGAAGAGCGCCAAGCCCGAGAGCAAGAATCCCAACAAGCCAGGTCTGGGCATGCCCGACGACTACAGACGATACTCAGCTCATGGTAAGCGGCTTCTGGAGCATGTCAACAAAATGAAGAAGACACAGCTTGCCCCTGAGCTCAATACAGCCAGGCATGAGCTCAGGCTGCGACTAGAGAGCATTCCTGCCGAGCTTGACCGGCTTCAGCGTGTCGTTCTGGCGAGCATCGTCAATGGTGACGAGGCACCGAGGATCTCGGTATTCCAGCGGTCGAACAGCTGGTCAACGGGCACGGCTCCGTCTCTTTCCCAGGGATCATCCTCGCTGTCCAACTCTTCATTCGTTGACGCCGGACGTGTTCCGAACAGCTTATATCGGTCCCCCATCGACCATACCAATCCGCACGACTACCATGTCCCGTACCCAGTCCCGCCTCGCTCGATGCCTTTCCCATATGACAACACGATGCCTGCTCCGCCATTCCAGGACGATGAAATGGATGACCGAACCGTGACTCCGTTTTCGGAGCCGCACCCTCCGTGGAACGACGGCGGGATGGGTGAAGGTGCAGGTGTACCACAACATCGCGCACTCCGGAGGATGGACAACAGGCGTTACCGAGACCGTGCTGGGGCGTGGAGGGATGCCTCAGCCAGCAATGACCCCCGCGTCAGCATCAGCCGGGAGTCAGCTAGGGGTCTCTTTTCCATGTCCGAGAGCACTCCGAATATTTGGATGCCTGGTCATGCCCGCGTCCTCTCCGAGAGCCAGGCCGAAGCGGGGCTTAGGAACATCAAGAAAGCCTCACCGCCGCCAAATCGCGGCGGCAGACCAGTTCAGGATCGGACTCGCAGCCCTGTGCTGGGCGCAGAGAAGACCATTCGGCTTGGACAAAGGGTTAGACCGGACAACCATTCCGAGCCAGCTCCAACCTCAGTTCTCGATGACATTTCCCCGTCGTTCTTGCGCGGACCCCGGTCGAGATCCCCACTGTCATCGCAGGTCGCCTCCAGTTCACATTCACTGCCCCAAGCGACGCCTCTAGGGCAGACACAGGCTTCGATGCAGTCGCCCTGGGTGCCGCCTCACGATCCTTACCCGTACTCAAACCCTCGCGATATGCGAGATGACTTAATGGACTGGGACGCGGAAATGGAAACTATGGCTCCAAGCGGCATGCAAACAAGCAGCTACAGCCCTGGGATATGCCAAGGCCCCTTTGCACCCCCTATTCTCTCGGTATCTACCAACCGACAGAGTAGTTTGCAGCACAACCATCGCGGTGAGCGGACCAAGGCGGAGCATTCGACACAACCACAAGATGAATGGACTAATGCGAAACCATGGCCGCAGTCGGCACCGCACACTCATCAACCCGCTTTTCTCTTCTCTCCTCCAGCGCAGGGCGATGCCACTCCATCGAGCCCGCATCCGGTGACTGGCTACACGTCGCAACCCATGTCACGTAACCCGAGCTCGATTCCCAGGGAGCCAGTACCCATGAGCAGAGGACGTAGTCGCAGTCGCGGTGGAGAGTTTCCAGGTCGCGGCCGAGCGGCTTCGGTTGTGGAGACGGAGCCCTCGCCCCGGCTTCCAGCCTTTGGCATCGGTCAGACATCGTACCAAGCATGGGAGCAGGAGCACGGGAGGCACACGAGGTCAAGGGGCGACTCCTTGCTAGGATCCTCATCGGCGCCCCTTCGTCTGCCTAGGACTGGCACAGCAGGTCTGAGCGCCGGGTCGCGCAGTCCTTCGCGGAGCCCTGTCGGCAGTGCGCAGAGCAGGGTTGCAGATTTGACCGCAGAGGATATGGTACGCACGAGGTCGGGGCCGGGGCGAGTGGAAATGGGTGGTTGGGCGCCCGGAGATGGGGACCCTAGGGCAAAAGAAAACGCGGGGCTGGGTATTCGATGGCAGCAAAATTAAATGGGAGTGGTGTCGCTGGTATGCTAGATTGGGTTTGACAGGTCTGGTTTGGGATGGAGAGTTTGATGTGTCTCTGGGGTATTTTTCTTGTCTGGGTCGGGTTCCGACTTGTCATTTTTATGGTGTTTTCGTGTGTATCATGGAGACTTGTCAACTAGATCAAGGCGAATGTACTATGATGCCTGTTGCATACCCAAGAGGACGCGATGATGTGATGAATGGTACACTTCTGGAAACTTTTGTTGAACAAACGCGATGTCTTGAACTACCCCACAAAGTCTGCGAACTCGTTCCATTCCGCATCCGCCTTGAGACGCTCCATATCCTCCTCCAGCAAACAAATGGCCACGCTGATGGACTCATCCCTCGACCGCGGCAGCAGATAGATCAAGCTCTCGACGAGGGTGAACCGCGGCCTGCGCACACTCGCCGGCAGCCCCAACCCCAGCGCAAACGACAGCGCGTACGAGTCCACGCCAGCCCACGAGCTCAGCATGACGCCGCTCTTCAGATCCATCCCCGCCGTCAAGCTGACGACCGTCCGGTCGGGCATGCGGTCCATGTACGAGGCCAGGGCGCGCGTGCGGCGGCCCACCAGCTCCGTCGCGGGCTCGAGCTCCCTGCGCAGCGCGGCGCTGACGACGGCGAGGCCCTTGCCGTCAAAGGGCGCGGCCAGCGTGTCGAGCGGCACGGTGGCGTAGGTCATGGTGGACAGGAGGCCGAGGTAGTCGGGTGAGATGGGTAGGAAGCGGCGGGCGTCGACGGCGCGGGCGATTCCGGCCGTGGCGATTCCTGCTTTCCGCAGACGCGGCAGGCGGGTGCGCGTGATGGCGGACCAGACAAAGGCCGTCAGGACGTCGTCTGTCGAGACGAAGGGCATGTCGGGTGGAAGCGCGCCGCTCGTCAAGACCCGCTTTTTGAGCTCGGCTTGGGTCGAGAGCGGGAGGTCAAAGTTGGCCCAGACGCATTTGCCCAGGGGGAAGGACGGGTCCGTGAGCATCTCGACCATTTCGTCGTTGGCCTGCAGCGAGCGCGGCGCCGGGAGGATGTGCGGCGTCAGCAGGTCCGGGTCCATGGCGGCGTATTCCTCGTCGTCCATGAGGCGGATGGCCTCCGTGCGTCGGAGGTTGCCGATCGCGAGGTCTTCTTCTGTGAACGGGCTGGTTGGCGTGTCCCGGCAGGCGCGGGAGAGGAACCCGATGAGGCGGCCTTGGGAGTTCATGTCCATGGCGCCGTGGTGGGCGGCGAAGCAGAGGATGAGGCCGCCGCGGAGGAACGTGGCCTGGATGGCGAAGATGGGGTCGACGGGCGAGGTTTCGTTGGGGTCCGGCAGGGGAAACGTGGCGATGGGAGCGATGAGGCTCTCGTCGAGCATGTTGATCGGGAACCGGGCTTGTTCGAGCGCGTCGTAGGTTGGTGCTTCGGGGTCGTCGCGCGCGTCTCGTTGTTTGAGGAGGGGAATCTTCTCGTGCGGGCGAATGTACATTTCTTCTTTGCCGGCTGCTTCGTCTCTGACCGTCACCATCTTGCCGGCGGCCCAGGGGAAGGCGGCGGAGAGACGCTCGAGGCCGCGTGTGAGCGTCTCGATGACGTTGGCACGGGCGCTTTCTGAGTCGTCTGGCATGGCGTAGATGTGGCAGATTTGCGTGTAGATCTTGATGAGCGGCTGCAGGCCGAGCCTGTCGATGGGGAAGTCATCGAGGAGGTTGTCAGCGGGCGGGCCGTCCATTGTGCTGGTGTTCTTTAAGTCGTTTGCTGAGTGGAGACGTATAGTTGATAATGCCAATACGAAATGACCAGAGCGAGAGCACACTGTCAGTACTGGATGATGTTTGGAGGAATACAATCGTCCATCAGGCGTTATATAGACCTTCACGAAGAAGCGAACAGAGCAATGCATGCAGATCAACTGGACGGCAGACCCTTGCAACCTTGCATGCCCCCACCAAGTGATCATGATGAGTCGACACGGCCAAGGCTGCTAGTGTCTCTCCATTGCCCAATGACCTGCGCGCCCCGGTCGACAATGCATCTCGGTCTCCATTCATCGGCAGAACAATATGGAGTATATATCTGGCAGCGGGCCCATGGGCTGCAGGGTTGTCGCTCCTACGCCTCACATACATCATGAGAGGAAAGCCAATGCCCGCCCGGCTACTGGAGCCCTGAGGCGTCAGGCGGGCGAGGCGCCGGGTACGGGGCCAAGCGGAGCCCGGAACTCGGAGCTTCCATTCTCAATCGAACCCCTCTCCTACATCTATCGGAGGGCGCTCTAGGTGGCTGCTGGCACCATATCTCAAGGCTCATACAGAGGCCGTGTGACGGGAATACCACCTTGCGATGATGACAAGCCCTGATGTGCGAGGTACTAAGGATTCTGACTGACGGGCCTGCTGCTGAACGGAGTCAATCGACCGCGGCCTTCATTTATCTCGTACTTTTTCCTCAGCCTGATTCGATATATTCGACTGAGCTAACAAGTGTCTGGGGAGATCCCAGTCCGAGCACAAACGGACTTGGCCTCACACGGACCCAGATGTCTTTACTTTTATGTGTTTTGATCAGCCTGTTCAAATAGTCTTGTTGAGCTCACCTTGCTGCTCATACCCTTATCGACCTGTGACATTCTCTTTTCTTCAGCCAGCACTGCATTAGGACGACATACCGCCGTCCCCCCGCTGATCATTTGATCAAGGAGCACGAGACTGGGGAGGCTCATACAGGCTATCCTAACCGCGGGGGGGCATACTTCAGATGTTCTTTCGGGCCATGCACAACAACTGACTGCAGAAGCGGCCAGTAGAAGACCTCACACTCAGTTTTTAACTCAACATGACACTTGGTCAGGGGCAACCCATCCGCACCGGGTGCATGGATCTAGATGCCTGAACCCCCTCGGTGCTCATTCAACCTCAGCCAACTGCTCGAGTCTTTCATGACTTCCGTGGTGAAAGGCTACGACGAATTGGATCGAAGAGAAAATGGTTGAAACGCGCCGAGAATCTTCTCGGCTCTCCCTAGATCATCATAACCAACCACTCAACCCAGCTCACTCAACCATCCCTTCAACAGGCTCTGCTACTTGCCGACAGTGATTAAGTATGTGCGAAAAAGGCCGGGCTAGACATCTGGGACGCTACTTTCGGTGCGATCCCTTGCAAGGGTCCACCAAAACAATACGGTTGTGGCTGGCAGGTCAAGGTGAGATGCTTTCTTCGCCTCTGAAACGTCTCCAGTAGAACAGCGAAGAGTATTCGTGGTTGCTCTCGGCCTTGGTCAACCTCCTTGGTTGGTTTACATCATTTTGTCTAGCTGCACTCGGCAGTGAAGCTCTTCGCTGCATTGTGCTGGCTTGTGACGTCAAGTCTGAATCCGAAAGTGCAGCAGAAGTCAACCTCTCATCCAAGTATTGTAGCAGCAGACTTATGCCAGCTCATTGTGTCACAGCTAACACTCTGTCCGTTCTCGCCGTTGTTTCAAAACAGACAGATTTTCCCCAGCATTAGGAAAATCTGAGCCCACTGGTGGCATGCATAAATAATGCAAGTGGGTAGCGCAGAGTCCACTGGCTTCAACCAACTCAAATCGAAGCTCCGTTTGTGGGACAAGGCAATCGGTGATGTCACCAAAAAATTGGCCACTTCATAGTTCACACGCATTATGGTCAGCAAATAAACACAGCAGAAGGGTTCAAATAAGCTCGATAGCTTCCCTACTACGGAACAGCTGGTTTCCACAGTATCTCATAGTAGTATATATTCATCAGTAAGATTTTCGGGAGTCTTGAGCTCCAGCGGCTATTAGTCGATTAACAACCTGGTCGTGACCACTCATCACTGCTGCTTGAAGCGCTGTCGTTCCATGATAAGTACTAGCAGCAGCATTAACATCGGCACCAGCGGCGAGTAGCCGTTCGACAACATGAAGATGACCACCTCTTGACGCTGCTTGGAGTGCCGTCCGTCCCCGGTTACGAGCAGGAGCAACATTAACATCGGCACCAGCGGCGAGTAGTCGTTCGACAACATGAAGATGTCCACCTTCTGATGCTAATTGGAGTGCCGTCCATCCCCATTCATTAGCAGCAGCATTAACGTCGGCACCAGCGGCGAGGAGCCGTTCGATAACGTGAAGATAGCCACCTTTTGATGCTAATTGGAGTGCCGTCCCTCCCCGTTTACTAGCAGCAGCATTAACATCGGCTTTAGCATCAAGTAGCCTCTCAACTACGTGAAGATGACCACCTCCTGATGCTGCTTGAAGTGCGGTATCTCCCCACCAAGTAGAAGGAGTATTAACATCGACTTTAGCGGCGAGTAGCTTCTCAACCACGTGAAGATGTCCACCTTCTGATGCTGCTTGAAGTGCATTATCAGTGTTAATATCGGCTTTAGCGGCGAGTAGCTTCTCAACCACGTGGAGATGACCACCTCTTGATGCTTCTTGAAGTGCCGTCCGTCTCCCATAAGTATTAGTAGCATTGACATCGGCTTTAGCGGCGAGTAGCCTTTCCACTACGTGAAGATGGCCACCTCTTGATGCTTCTTGAAGTGCCTTCGTTTGCCTAATATAAGTAGTAGCAATAACATTAGCTTGAGCGGCTAGGAGCCATTCGACAACGTGAAGATGTCCACCTGCTGATGCTGCTTGGAGTGCTATCCGTTTCTGACGACTATCAGCAGCTTTGACATGAGCTTCAGCGGTAAGTAACTTCTTGACGACATGAAGATGTCCACCCTCTGATGCTACTCGAAGCGCATCGTCAGTGCCATACATCGGGGATCCTTCATCTTCCATTAAGATTGTGATGGCATTTATATTGCGATGGGAAGCAGATGACCGTAGAAAGTGAGCCTTGTCAAAACTAGACAGTTGACAAAGCTTCAAGGCACATCGCGTAAGAGCATCGTGATACGTCCGGATACTCCAAGCAAGCATGGTATTGTACTCCTCTGTACGTGACGTTGAACCTTGCCAAGGCACGAGCGCCAAGCTGGGTATATCCGTGATAATCTGCTGCCACAATGGCCAAGTGGTCGACTTTCCCTCTTGAAAGTTGGAGGTATGGGAGATCCAATGCTGCGCGGCGTACTTCAGAAATGGATGACCGTCTTGTAGACTGTTTGAATCATTATCGCCATCAACTTTGTTGTGAATGGCCAAGTCTTCACTACGAACTGTGTTTGTTTTGGCCTTCCGATGTCTGAAAGCAAAGTTGGCGCAGCGAGTAGTGAGCTGGTCAACCCTTTGCCCTTCTCGCAGGGCGGTGTCGACTAAAGCTGCGGTGTTGAGTTGAACTGGCTGTTGCCGTCGGTCTATGGTTTTCTTGAAGTCGTCGAAGTGGAGGAACGTAACACAAATCTCACCAGCAGAATGGTCAGCCTCATTCAAGTCAACATGAAAGCCCGCCAGCGACACCGGCAAGTCTGCCCCGGTTATGAACTCCCGGATGCTGTTGTGAGCAAACTGGAGCAACATGGGCTCTTCTTCGGTAACCTGTAGTAGGTTTTCGCACCATAAGGTAATAAGGCGTAGATCACGAACCAGTCGCTCGGGTCTCCAATATGGTTGTTCAATTCCGATGGAAACAGCTTGGCGGATTTCAGGGAGCGTCATGGGCCGTTTTGCTACCGCCACCCACCGAAATACTTTCTGGACCAATTCGACCATCTTCTGGCGAGACATGATCCGTGACAATGCCCTAGTGAAAGCAGTCTCCAGATCTTTGGGAAGGTTGAGTAAGGAATTCCGAATATCGTCATCGCATTCGGCGTTGCAAACATCGCTTATGAGGAATTTGACCCATAGGAACCTTGGAGAATTAGCTGGCATCTCTTGAAAGACGACAGTCGGCACTTACATCCCGTCAGCATGTTTGCTTAATGTTTCCTTGATGGTTTCGAAGAGAAGAGGATCGCCCACCACCAGTTCTCCGTCTCGTACTCGTTCTTCGACAGCCGCATCAATGTAGAGACAGATATCGGGTGCGACGCAATCGGACGTCATTGATACGTGCTCCATGCGTGAGAACCTGTCTCTCAAGTCCTTATCGACACTGCCGCGACTGGTGATGAATATTCTCAAACGCGGGTCAGCGGTAGTAAGTGAAGAGAGTACGTCCAAGGACGCTCGTCGCTCGGTGGCGTCGCATTCGTCTAAACCGTCGATGAAGATGAAGAATAGACTCGAACTCTCGATTCTATTTCGGAAAAGGCTTGCCCATTCACTGAGTTGGACGAAAGGCTTTTGACGTAGTTCCTCTATCTGTGATTCAACCTGTTCTGGCGATGCTGTGGGATCAATAGATTGTCGTGTGATCGATCGAATCATAGTTTCAGCCATGAGAGAGTTTGATTCATCGTACTGCAAAAAGAAGTACGCGACACGGTTCTTGCTATCCTTCTTAATGAGGACATGGTTGATAACATTGGCGCTTCAAACAGTCAGTATTTATATCGTCACAGCGGCCGGGCTTTTGGCCTACCATAAGATAGTCTTCCCTGATCCAACTGTCATCTTTTAGCCTAGAAACAATGAGGAGCGGTCTGTATCGTACTTTTCCCTGAGCACCAAAGCAAAGATGGACCCGTTCCATCATGCCATCGTTCGAACT
This sequence comes from Verticillium nonalfalfae, assembly GCF_003724135.2. Taxonomy (NCBI): domain Eukaryota; kingdom Fungi; phylum Ascomycota; class Sordariomycetes; order Glomerellales; family Plectosphaerellaceae; genus Verticillium; species Verticillium nonalfalfae. Next base: position 17,067 of record NW_021167438.1, on the reverse strand, counting down.
CGGGGGTCGTGAATATCCATTCCGCAGTGTTGTATTGATGCTTCTTACGAGCTATCTGGAATGGAGTCTTGTGATCATGCGATGACAGATATTCGAGCAGTCGCTGCCGCTCCTCCCCTAGAAAGCCAGTCAGTTCCGACCCAATTAGCGCCGGGGTAACACGAACTGGATCGACGCGTGGATTGTTCGAGCTGCATCTTCTTGATGGTCTCGAGTTCATCCTGCATTGTCGGCATGAACTTTGTTAGTCTCGACCTTGCTTTGGACGCCTCTGCTCTTTCTTTTTTCTGGAGGTGCTGGTCCTGACGTTCGGCGTGTGCCATCGCAAGAGCTATCTCAGCCTTCACATGTTTGCCCATGCTTTGCATATCATCTAAGTCGGGCTTGAACTCTTGATTGAAGGACTGCAAGAGTTGTTTATGCCCTATGGCAAGTCAGCGCCTTCTTTGATATGGCGACAGCAAAGACGACGAACAGGGTCGTTGGATCACCTCCACGGCGTGCTTGCAGCAGCGTATTATGGAGGCGTGGAAATCGCAAAGTGCCTTTTGCAGCTGGGTAGAGCCAGGGTACAGAGCTTGGTACTCAGCAAAGCGCGGGCACTGTCTGCTGACCGCCATGAAGAGACCAGAGAGCGCTTCGAAATAGGATGTGTAATTAACGGTCAACTATGATCGTCAGCTCCTGATAACACATGAAGCCACAAATCACCTACAAGCAGGGCGAGCTTCACGCTTCCCCAGACCAACGCAGCGATTTCCGGGTGGGACGAGACGAATGTTCCCACGACGGTGGAGAATGCTTGGACAGACTCAAGAACGGTGTGGAGACGACTGGCAACACCGCGACCCTTCCTCAGCTGGTTCTCCATATCCAGCTGAGCAGTGAAGGTCATGACTGTCTCAGCATCTCGGATGGCGCCGATTCGATTGATTTTTATACGCTGTTGATATGTTAATATGCTCTGAAAGTCCTTGACGGCATCTTCTAACGGAGTTTGAACGCCCGCGGACGAAGACGATGCTATGGCTAGTGGCATTGTGCATCAGAGTCTACGACCGCAAAGTCAGGCATGAGATAGCTTCGTGACGATGCTTCCAAGGCCGCAGCCGAGAGTCCGGCATTGATAATGTCGTGCGGGGTAACTGCGCATGTGACTTTGTGCGACCAACACGTTCAGTTCGTTCATGAACAAGATGTAGATTGGCAACGTCATCATCACGCAGCTTCTGCATCTATGAATGGCATTGGAACTCTTGTATCTCAGGGCGACGGCTGTTTCACAGAAAAGCCGGTTTCCTTCGCATTTAGTCACTATTTCCACGGTCATTGGTTGTCAGCAACACACGTCTTAGCAGCCTGCTATCTGGGAGCTGATGCCACCGTCATTCTGTCCCAGCCTCGTCTGTAATTTCCTCCCACAATCTCTTGCGATCCTGAATGAGCCTCAAAGTAGAATAAAGTGACGGTAGAAAGCAAAGCCGCCTGGTTGTATCGTAGAGAGCAAGGAGGAGCGATCGAACGCAGCGAGGAACTCGTAATAAAGAGGGCTGTTACATACCTACTTAGTTTTACGGGGTTAATGGCTTATATAACAGAGTCATGAACTGCGAAGACCTATCCTTACAGGCGTAGCATCTAGTCAATTCCGGCGACCCTGGGTTGGCTAGACCTTATGCTGTAGTGGCTACGCCGCACTACTCGCATCCGTAACAAGAGCCAAAGGGCCGCCGTTCGAGAGAGGGCATCGATTATTCGACCTGTCTAGAGCCCTGCCAGAGCGTGGTCTGAACAGAATGAGACGTTCCGAAATAGGTCCGCAGGCAATAGAGTAGGTATGCGGGCGAAACATGTCTAAATTCTGGCCCCCGGCAGCTGGGAGGGCCCTCCGCAATCCTGATATGCTCGTTCTCGTAGTCCCTAGCCCCTGACCAGCCCCCCTGCTCCGTGGCTCTGCAGGGGCCTCCTTACAAGCCCCTTGAGAAATCAACAGTCATTCCCTTTAGTCGCTGCTAGATTTCTTTCGCCAGACCCTAGATATATTCGGATTCAGATTCCGGTTGAGTTACAGACCATCGCTCACTCGCACTGTGCCTACCAAGGAGCTTTCAAGCAGGCTATCACATCAGCTTTTTTTTCTTCTTTTTTTTTTCTTTTTGCTTCCGAGTCCTTGATGTTGTTTTCGGACTTAAAGATATGGCGAAGGACCTTTACGGGGTTGCTCGTAAGTAAAAAGGAATCTCCCACAGCAGGTTGTGTGTATTCGCAGAGCTGAGGCCCAATCCAAAGCTTCAAATGGATAACAAGAGTTCCAACATCACATGCTCGCAGGGTATGCAGTAGGCTCGAGCGAGACGCCCGGCTTCCTTTCATTCTTGTCCTGATGACTGCTTTACTCTCGCCCCGGGCCGTGGTCCAAGCGAGCCTGCACTACGAGGAGCGCCCCTGATCTCCTCAGTAGCTATATCCTAGCCTGCCTCCTGCCTTCTGCGGCCGACTGGCCATGCAGTCCGAGGCTGTAGTGAACCCAACTTTTGCCCACAGCTATACCACCCTTTGTCCCATTGGCCCAATTTTTCCTCAACTGACTTCTGGTCTACAGATCATCCATTAACGACGCTCACGACCTCTCAAGCGCCTCGAGCTCCTTGAGGACGGACGACTTGGTCGTAATCTTCTTCATCTGCGTATCCTCGAGCTTCTCGCCGCCGGCGAGACGCATCTCGAGGTCCTCGATGGCCCGCACCTTTTTCTGCAGGCTGCGAATCTTCTTGGCGTCCGGGTTTTGCGACATGTCGACAGCAGCACCACCGCCGGCGGCGCCGCCCAGCTGGCCATCTTGCATGGTCGGAACGGGAGGGGCGCCGTTCTGTCCGCGGGCCGTGTTGCTCCTGTTGCGGCGGCCGGGGTTCCTCGACTGACTGCGAAGGGTCTGGCGGTGCTGACCGCCACCGCGACGCTCAGGGCTGCGTCCGTCGCTTCCGGACCCAGAGCGGTGGTCGTGCGAGGGAGGCGCCAGAGAGGCTCCGCCGTTAGCGTATCCACCCTCGCGGCCGTGACTGCGGCCGTCTCCACGGCCCTGACCGTGCTGCTGGCCCTGGCCCTGCGGCTGACCCTCACCCTCGCCGTCCTTGCCCTTGCGGCCGCCTCGCTTCTTCTTGTTCTTCTGCGCCGCCTTTGACAAGTTCTCATCGCCATCGACAGGCGCGGCGCCCGGAATGGCTGGCGCGGCACCGGGCACACCCTGGGCAAACTCAGCACCTGGAACGCCGCGACGGGGACGACCGAAGCCGTTAGCTCCAATGGGCGTCGCGCCGTTGGTCGGACCGTAGCCACTGCCCACGACATGAACTGAGCCGCCCTCGTCCTCGCGCTTGAAGTGCAGAGGCGTGGCGAGGCCACGAGCGCCGGGGGGGCGGTAGGCACCGGCGGGCTTGCTAGGCGTCTTGATGGTGCCGAGGTAGGTCGTCGCCGACGAGTGAGGCGTGGGCACGGGGCTCAGAGGGTCGCCGCCGGCCACGGCATCCAGGGCCATGGGCCTCCACAGAACGTTGTACAGCTCAGTCATGTCCTCATTGTACATGATGCTACCGCCAACGTGCCACAGCTTTACGCCGTTGTCGACACGGAGACGAGGGGACGTGGTGGCGGTCAGGATGTAGCGGCTGTCGGGGCTCCAGACGCAGATGCTCGGGTTGCCACTCTCGATAGTCGTGACCTTGCGGAAGTCTTTCTCGAGGTCGTACACATCAATCTGGCCTGCCAGATTGCCAAAGCCGGCGAGCAGGGCGAAGCGGCCGGTGGGCGAGAAGATGATGGTGTTGCGGGGGCCGAGGGGGAACGAGTGGGTGGGGACGGCACGGTGGTTGAAGATGACCGATTTGGCGGGCATGTAGCCGTAGATGACGCCAAACTCTTTCGAATTAGGCGACCACGTCACGTCGTGAATGGGGCCCTCCTTGTCGAGGGGTACGCGGGCGTCAAAGGAGCCGTTGACACTCAGCAGGTACAGGGTCGTCTCGCCGTAGTAGCTCTTGTTCGACTTGTCGACGTCGGTCTGGGCCAACACAAGCAGGCTCGTGCCCTTGTTGTTCCACTTGAGCTGGACCTTGTCGCCCTTGAAGAAGGTCTTCTGGGAGATGGGCTGAGCGAACTGCGGGACGCTGTAGACCTTGACGGCGGCGGGTTGGCCCTACGAGGGATCAGTCAGCATCAACGAGTCAAACATGAGATGGTCCTGACGATATTCATACCTTGCGCTCCGAGATGAAGACGGCAACAGAGTGGTTGTTGCTAGGCGCAAGGGCAAAGGTGGTGACACCCTCGACGCGCAGCTTGTTCCAGACGGTGCCGAGATCGTGGCTCTCGTAGAACTGGACTTCGTTGGTGACCTGGCGGGCGCAGAACTTCTCGTCGGCGGTGTACTGCAGGTTCCAGCCTCCCTGAGACTTTTGGACGTAGCGGCCCAGGGGCTGCTTCTCCTCGGCGGGCACACCGTCCTCGATGGTGCGCCAGACCTTCAGGTTCTTGGTGGCATCGCCATTCTCGTCCTTGCCAGGGCGCTCCCAGGTGACGAGAAAGGTGCCGAGGGGCGAGAAGCCGAGCTCGTAGACATTGGCGATGGGCAGGGACAGCACGGGGGTGCCGTCGGCAGCATTGACAACGGAGACGAGCTTGGGATCGGCCCAGGCGAAATAGCGACCACAGGGTGAGTACTCACAACACCGGTTGTTCCCTTCGGGGTTGGTGAACCCAGCGAGCGGCGCATAGACGGGCGCGGCATCGGTGACACCAATGTGCTTCTGGGTTCGGTAGGCAAACTGCAAAGGGGACGCCATGACTAGTGAAAGTACAGCGCAAGTCGATTGCAGAGAGTCGAGAGGTTGCAGCGGGAGAGAACGTTCTTTTGAAGGGAGGGGGGAGGAATCGGTTGGATTTTTCTTGGTGGTCTTCTTGTTTCTTTCGCAAAGATGGCTTTGTGAGGTGGCTGGAGTTTGGTTTGCCCGTGGACTTCTGATAATTCGACACAAAAGAGCTAATCTTTCGGTTCGAGGTGTGTTCGCTTTTGGTTTGGGGTCGTCGTCGTCTTTTGACTGGTGGTTCTGACCGAGCAATGGGGCGGGGGTTGGGTATCCTAGCTGCGTCCAAGAATGGATGCGGGAGCCAAGTTTGTCTCGTCGGCGGACCTGAAGCAACAAGAAGAAGCTTGCCTGTGCTGGAGAGCCTGATGACTTCGGTGAAGGCGTGGGAAGAAGATGAGGTGTCTGGCGGTGGGCGAGCGAGGGCGATAGCGATGGCGATGAGGTATCGATCGATCGGCCGGCTGCTGGGTGAGGCGGGAGTCGGTGGAGGAGAGAGTCTGGATGGTGGGGAGAAGAAAAAAAATCCGTAGAACGTCTGGGGCGGGAGAGAAAGAAGATGGGAGACACCCAAAGGGGGAGAGGGGGAGGGGAGAGGGGAAAGGTTGGCGCGAACCGGTGTGTGGTGATGTGGGCTGCTGGAGGAGGAGTGGAAGGGAAAGAAGGGGAACGCGGCGAAGGCGGATTTGGGATTTTTGTGATAGAGGATTTTTCCCTGCCGTCGGTCGGTCGCCCGTCGCTGGTTGCTGGATGCTGGTCTGACAGGCAGGTACACTGGCGGCACACTTTGGCCAGGTAGGTACCTGCCTGCCTCCCTTCAGGTGCCAAGTAAGGGTCGAGGCAGGTAGCGCCGGAGCACAGAGGTACCCTGGCGGCTGATGGCAGCTGGCCGATCGCCCCGCCGCGATCTCCTAGGGGCCTTGGGGGCCTGCCACTGGACTGCCGGCGGACGGCGGGCGGAGGAAAAGAGGCTTAGGCTCGGCAGGCCCCTGGAGCTCTGGCCCCAGCCGCCAATCAGGACAGGGATTCGCGGGTACGACCCCTCCCCTCCCACTGCGCTGCTGTGGCAGGCAGTGGATGGCAGTGGGCGGGCGATGCTGCCCAAGCGTGGCTCCTATCGTTTGGCGGGGTCAATGTGGCTACCTGTGTGCCTTATTGTTATGGATGGATGCTGCGTACCTATACCTACCTTACGGAACTAGGCATTGGACGGTGATTGTACGGTTTGCCCGGCATCCAATGGGGAGCTCATGATGACTGGGAGAATGAGAGTCGAATACGAACTGAAGGTTTCCATCAGGGACTTTTCGCAATACACACTGGTGACTCGTGCTCATGTGATCAAGGCCTGCTCCGGCAGAGATGAGGTAGACATGTGAATTTCCCCGCCAAGCGTCGCAACCCGCAAGGTGCACACGACTGGTTTCATTTCTGAGATTGCTCTGGCCGTGCCACGTGCAAGCGGTGGCGCTCGCTCATCATTATCTTCGTTCGTGACACGAGAGATGATGTCTTGCCACCGATGGCATACAACCCAGATGTTGGGCCTTTGTGTCGACAGACTTTTTTGCTCTAGCTAGCTTTGCCGAGTTACATCCCAAGGTTTGGTCCTGTTGCTGGGTAGTCCTGTTGCTGGGTAGAGGCGACAAGCGAGGGATGCGACAGACGTAAGATCGCCAAGCTTTTTCCAAGGACCCTGCGGCGTATCGTCTTATCGGTCACGCTTATCTGCCTACGCTGTCGAGAGAACCAAGCATGGCATCGAGATGTGGGTTAGCAAAGGGGAAAAGGGTCGTGGCGACTGTGCCTCGTGCTGTCGAATCAAAGGCTCACACAGTTTAATTGGCATTTGTGGGTCTGTCAACACTACGGTGCTGTGGCAGTCGACTTGATCCAGCTGCTGACTCTACAATTGACAGTTCTGAGGGCATAGCCGTGGCTGGGAAAGTAAAATGTCGAAAAAATAAAAATAAAAAATCATAGAGTATCCGTCTTTGGTTAACCTTTCTCCCTTGAAAAGGGTAGAGACCGAAAAGCTAATAATGTGTCCCGCTAATGCGGCCCTGGAGCAGTCAGCGTCCAGCAGACAGAAACGTTGTTGGGCTGCTGAAACAAACCGACAGGCCAAAACGTGCAGCCTCTTGGCCCGTGCATGGGGCTGGTGCGCGTGTAAATTGAGACGTGCAAAGTGAGGCCCCGATGGTGCAGCAGGTGCAGCAGGTGCACAGGTGCAGTGGGTGCAGTTCGCTAGGGGCCTCCCGTAGCTGCGCCAGGTGCCAGCAGTCAACAGTCAGCAGTCAGCAGCCAGCAGCCAGCACCAGCAAGAGAAAGAAGGCAGGGTAGGAGCATCGGACAAGTACAGGCTGCGAGAAATTCCCTGGCCCCAAATCTTCAGGAGAAGGCCCCCCCCCCCCAAACCCCGTGATACGACACGCCTTTGGCACACGACACGAACCTACATTGTCGATTCCTTAATCGCCTCCCTTTCTCCCACCCCCCATCAACCCTCATCCACCGAATTGGATAGGGATCACTGCCGACCCTTTCCGATAAGCCCTTGGGAGCCCTGTCCGCACACCGATCTTCCCGCTGCCACACCCACGGCGCCCCTCGAGTCAGTATTCAGGGTACCTCTGCACTATCGCCTCATTACCTGTCCACCCATCGAACGCGTGGTCCAGCATTAGCTCAAGACGCACCCTTCACAATTCGGTCTGGAGCTGCCCCGACACCCATCGCATAACGCCGACTGCCCACCCGTTGCCGCATCTGCACCGCGGCCATACCACCAGACAGCGAGCCTGACACCCTTTTACGAGCGGGTCCCCAAGATACCGCCGCCGACTGGACTTTAGGCACCACCCCCCACGGCTCACACCTCGACAAACAACATCCCCCCTTTCCAGAACCGACATATCGCCATGTCAGCAGCGCAAGGCGGTCTCACGCGGCGCCGCGGCGGAGGCGGTGGCGGCGCTGGTCCCGGCAACGAGACAGGCGAGGGCGCCAGCAACGCCGCCAGCCGTACAAACAGCTCTTCCAACTTCCGCGACAGCGCCCCCGAGACGAGCTATGAGAGCGGCGAGAACGGCCACAAGATTGCTTTTGACCCTCGTGACATCAGCGAGAGTGCCGAGCGCAGCAAACAGCCCAAGCTGACCCTCATGGAGGAGGTCCTGCTGCTGGGCCTCAAGGATAAGCAGGTCGGTTTCTCTTCCTCTCTCCCTTTGGGACGAATCTGCGCCGACCGATGGCACGGGGCCAGAGGATAGGGCCCAATGTGACTGACCAGACGCAATGCAGGGATACCTCTCTTTCTGGAACGACAACATTTCGTATGCCCTCCGCGGCTGCATCGTCCTCGAGCTCGCCCTTCGCGGCCGCGTCAGCATGCAGAAGGACCCCTCGAGGCGGCGCTTTCCCCTCGCCGACCGCCTCATCGAAGTGATCGACGATACCCTGACAGGCGAGGTTCTCCTCGACGAGGCCCTCAAGATGATGAAGCAGAGCGAGAAGATGAGCGTCAGCTCTTGGGTGGACCTGATGAGCGGTAAGCACCACCATGCGTCAGGATCGAAGGGGCAGAGAGAAAGAAGTCGGCTAACGGAACACAGGCGAGACGTGGAACCTCATGAAGATTGGCTACCAACTAAAACAAGTGCGCGAGCGCCTCGCCAAGGGTCTCGTCGACAAGGGCATCCTACGCACCGAGAAGCGCAACTTCCTCCTCTTCGACATGGCCACGCACCCCGTCGCCGATGGCGGCGCCAAGGAAGAGATCCGCCGCCGTGTACGCCTCGTCCTGACCCAGCGCACCATCGTCCTGCCCCCGTCGCAGTTCCTCCCCGAGAGCCTCGATTTCCGCTACGTCCGCACCCTGGCCATGGTCTGCGCCGCCTATGCCGCCAACGTGCTCGAGAACGCCCTGACGCCGCTCGGCCACGAGGCCCGCGAGCGCGCTTTTGCTCAGACTGACGAGCTGCTCGCCGACTACAGCCAGTGGCCCTTTGGCAAGAAGGCCGTCAACAACGGCATTGGCGCCAACCTGCCCCAGGCGGTGGCCGAGGTACGATGACTGTTGCCACCCCCTCACTGCAGACTGCTGACGAGCGCACAGGAATGCAACAACAACAAGGACAAGGAACTCCAGCTCGAGGTCGTCGCCGCGTGCCTCAGCGTCTTCACCCGCCTCGACTCCCTGCTGTAAACTCCGACTTCATCCTACCGTACACAGCGGGCCTGGCGACATAGCCGGGCTGACGACCATTTGAAACAAAACATTTTCGCGTCATGGGCTGCACGCCTCATGTGCTGCAAACCTCATGGGCTGCACACCTCGTGAAGTCCCACGTTCCGACACCCACGCCTCCCCGACCCTCCAGCCCATCGATCAAAAGTGAGGCCATGAAAAATTAGTTGCGAAGTAATGACGGCGGACGAAAGAAGGAGGAAGGGACAGGACGAAAGGGTGGATCACGGAGAGGCGGTCATGATGGGCAGCAAGGGGTGTATTCCCTTGAGGTGCTAGTTGGGGGGGGCTGGCAGAGTCGAATTTCGAAATGTAGCCAAGGCGAAGGGAGGGACGTGGGATCATGTCGTGACCTAGCTCCTGTGTTGTTCTCTATTCTCAAGCTTTCTTTTCTTTCCTGGTGTGCCTTGTTTTGCGTGCTGTGTCATGATATGGGTATGACTTGTGGTCCTGTTTTTTCGGCTGTTTGATGGCCCATGGCCACGACTGAGCTTTGGAGAAGCGATCATGCTTGGTGAACGAGGCCGTTTAGCAAACAGAACACGAGAAGAATCGGCAAAGTGACATGTCTCGATTCATGGCTAGTTATTTCCGCCGCCTCCCCTCCCCCCCTTTTTCATGATGCAGCATGGTAACGAAGAAGATGAAGACCAAAACCCAAAAACCAAAAGATATGTGGACAGCGCCGCCAACGCCCATTGCGAAAGAACAAAGCTCGATCCGCTCACACATCCTACACGGCGCCGGGGGGAGGGCCCGCTATGCCCTCCCTTTTTTCTCCCCCTTCAGACGAGCAGACGAGCAGCCGAGCAGCCGACAGCGACAGCCGCCTCATTTCTTCTTCTTGCCGCCAAACGAGCCGCCCTCGAAGCCGGGGCGGCCCTTCTTCTTGGTGGCGGCGCTGACGACCTTGCGGCCGGCCTTGCCGAGCTTCTTGTCGTCCTTGCGCTTCTTGAGGTTGGCCTCGCGCTTCTTCTGCTTCTCGGCCTTGGCGTGGGCGACGCCCTCTGTGCGGTCCTTCCACTCCTTCTCGCTCTTGCGCTTCTGCTTGTCCTTGCGCTTGATCGTCTTCTTGAGCGTCGCCTCGTCGTCGCGGATCTTCTCGCCCTCGGCGCGCCGGCGCGCCGTCAACCACGTCTCCTTCTCGGCAATGTCGTCGCGCCGCGCGTCGTCGAGGGCCGCGTGCTTCTTCTTCTGGTTCTGCAGCCGCAGGAGCGCCGTCTTGGGGTCCGAGGGCCCCTTCTTCTTGCGGGTGCCGAGGAGGTGCGTCAGGTCGCGCGACATGCGCGTGCCGTCGTCAAAGGCGACGCGGCCGAACGTGTAGTCGGTCGGCGGCTCGGCGGCGCCGTCGCCGAGGAGGTGGTCGAGCGCCGGCGACATGATGGACGGCGAGTTGGACGCGAGCGCCTCGTCGCGCTGCCTCTCCTCCTCGAGCCGCGCCTGGCGCCGCTGCTCCTGCTTGTGCGCTTTCCGCTGTGCCTGGCGCGCCCGCTGCGCCTCGATGAGCTCCTGCCGTGTGCGGATCGGCTTGCCGTCCGGCCCGATGGCCTTGCGCGCCGCCTGCAGCTCCGCTATGCGCGCCGCGAGACGCGCCTTGAGCGCCGATGTGTCCTGTGGGATCTTGAGCTGCTTGGGCTTGTCGGAGGGGGGCACGTCGACCGACGTGGCCGCGCTGCCCGAGGCTGGTGCCGCGGCGTCGTCGAACACGGGCGAGTGCGAGGGGGAGCGGGGGCTGGATGCTGTGGATGCAGGCTTCTCCTCGAGGCCCGCCATGTCGAGGCTGGGCTTGCCGGTCTCCGCCTCCGAGTCGACCGTCTCGTAGCCGTCGTCTGACGGGGGTTTGGCGGCTGTCTTGCTTGTGGGCTTTTGCTCCTTTGCCTTTTTCGCCTCGGTGCCCTTTTTCGTCTCGGCCTTGACTGTCTCGGTCTTGACTGGCTCGCTGGCCTCGACCAGCTCCTCCGTCGCCTTCTGGCTGGCAGCAGCAGCAGCAGCCTCCTTGGCCGCCAGCTTCTTCGCCTTCTTCTCCGCCTGCCGCGCCTGCTTGGCCTTGCGGTCCGCCTTCTGGCCATCGCGCTTCGCGAGCTTCATGAGCTGATCCTGCGTCATGTCGGCGGGGTTGGCATCGCTGACGCCGACGAGGGTATCCTGCTCAAAGTCGCGGTCGATCTTGAGCTTCTTATTCGCGATGAGGTCCCGTCTCCTGAGGCCCTGGCCGGGCGTCTCCTGCACGACGCCGGGGGCGGCGTCGTTGTCGTTGTCGTTGTCCTGGCCCTGCTGCGTGGTGCTCGGCGCCTTGTCCTCCTCCCCCTCCACGGCGGGCACCGGCTGGGGCAGCGCCGCCTGCTCGGCGTCCTCCATCTCCTGCAGCTTGCGCTTGTGCTTGGCGCGCTCCTCCATGACGTCCTTTGCGTTGCGGTTGCGGTCGCTGTCGGGGTCGAGCTTGCCCATGCGGGCGGCCTTTGCCTCGGCCTTGGTCTGCTTTTTGCGGTTCCACTGGTCCTGGGGGTGTGAGCGGGGGTGTTGTGATGCAGGAGGCCAAGGCTTTTCAACAAGACTTTTTCAACGAGGGGAAGATTTCGTTGCAAGGAGGAGAGGGTGGAAAGAGGTGCAAGAGAGGGTGGAACATACAGAGGTATCCTCCCCATAGTACATCTTGGCCGGGATCAGCGACAGCAGGCCGTCAAAGGCCTTTGCATGGTCGCGCAAGCGATCCTACGCAGGGCAATCAGTCAGCTCTGCTATTCGTGCTTCGTCTTCTCTGCATCGTCTTCTCTGCATCGTCCCTTTCTCCTCCATTGTGTATAGTCCTCCTCTTTCGCATGGCGGGGGGGCGCAGCAGACGGCCAGCACGCAGGCAGGCCCAAGGGCAAAAAAAAACCAAAAGACGGGGCGGGCAACGAACCTGCAGCGACGAATCCGTCATCCTGTCCCAACGTCAAATGTCCTCTTCCTGTCCCAACGGAATGTCCTCTTTCTCGTCGTCTTCTGCGAATCACACACCTCAAGTACGTGCTGCAAAGTCGGGCAAGCAAACAGGCAGGGCAGTCACAAAAGTGGCAAGAGGACGCTCAGGTAAAAAAAGAAGGCGGGAAGGGGAATCCGAGCAGAAAGAGACACAGCCGGCGGGCGCCTTCCCACTGGCCGGGATCTGCCCACCGCCCTCTTGAAATTTTCTGGCGGGTGGAGATGCGTGTGCGAACTCTTGGCGGGCTTATCTTATCGTCTCTCGCCGTGTCGGTACGCGCGAGACCCGGGCCTCAACCCTTTCATACCTACGAGCGCTATCCAATACTCGAACGTCGTAGAGGCTGGGCAGTTTTCTGTACTTCTATGAGTATTCATGTACTTTCAGTCATTTGAAGCCTGTCAAATGCACAGTATAACGGTTCAAAATGAGCTTACATGTACCTTGGAGGAGTGGCTTTTGTCATCCTGCCTAGGGGCCCAAGTACCTAGGTACCGCCGTGCCTGAGCCCCGCTGCGTCCGCTGGGCGCTGGGCGGTGTAATCGATCTGTGGGTCAGGGTCCAGAGAGCCTCCATGACGTGCACTCCACTTGGCGAGACCACAGGCAAGAGGCCAGTCTCCTCCATGGCGAGACCACAGGCAAGAGGTCAGTCTCATCCATGGCGAGACCACATGCATACAGCTCGTGGCTCGGAGCACGCCATGCTTTGGATGCTTTGGGATGTGTTGCTCTCTTCGACTGCCTATTCATGACAATGCCTTAATTACTCTATCGCACCGCCTCGAACACCTGCATGCCCAGGCGCCCAGCTCCAGCAGCCCCCAACGCCGCTCGCTACTCATAAACACAAAGCGCAGTCCAGACCAGGACCGCGCACGCCATGTCGGCCAGAAGAATCAGTCAAAACACCCAGTGGCAGGCCGGCCAGCACCATGGCCAATGTACATGAAGACGCCGCCCACATGCATGACGACGACCACTCCAAAAACACCCACAACACCACTGCCTGCCCCTCGGCGGCTGCCTGTCCCTCGGCGGCAGCCTGCCTCTCAGCGGCAGTCCGTAGAAAGCAAGCCACGATCACTCGAGTCCTCAGGGAGCATCCCGCTCCCAGGGAGCATCCCGCTCCATCCTCGTCATCTGGGACCGCGTGGCGACGCCCAGCGCGGCCGCGTCGGGCGCCGGCCGCATCATGCTCGCAAGTCCGTAGTCCGGCGCACGCTATGCGCCAGCCGTCCCGACCGCGAGCGACGGCGTCTGCGGCTGAAACACGTAGCTGCCGCTTCCCTTGGCGTTCATCTCGGCCACCCGTTGCCTCTCGGCCTTTTCCCTCTCGAGCTGCTCCTTCTCCGACTTTGTGATGCGCGGCTTCCTCGTGAGCGCGCCGCCTCGAGACCCGCGCCCGCCGCGCGATCCCGGGCCGCCGCGCGACCCCGGTCCGCCACCGCGCGTGCTGCCCTCGCCGCCCTCGCGGTTGCCGCGCGAACCGCCCCGGCTGCCGCGCCCGCCGCGACTGCCACGTCCACGCTTCGGCAGTCCATCTCTGTGCATAGGTCAGCATACCAGGCCTCGTCTCCCGAAGAAGCGAAAAAGTGACGTACGGTCTCGTGGCAGGCTTCTCGGGCTCCGGCACCAGCGGTCCCGAGTAGACGAAGAAGCCGTCCCTGCTCGCGGCAGCTTGCTCTTCCCAGAGCATCTCCGAGTCGTCCACAAAGTCGTCCTCCTTGTCGTACTGGTCCTCCTTGAAATTCCTCTTCTTCTTCTTGGGCTGTGCCACGACGTCCTGCCCGCTCGTCATGCCGCCCATCTCGGCATTGCTCGCCTCGTTGTCCGAGTCGGACGAGGCGTCGTCGCCCGACTCTTGCCCTGACGCCGTCTTCTCGAGCGCCGCCGATGCCGCGGCGATGCGTGCCTTGCGGTCGCGCTGCGCGGCGACGCGTGGATGCAGTGCGTCCCAGCCGTAGCGCTCCTCGGCTTCGCGCATAAAGTTGACATACTTGTTGGTCTCGCCCACCTGGAGGGGAATGTGCAGAACGATCGAGGGCGCCTGGAAGTCCTTGCCGGGCTCCGCCTTGCCAAAGTCGAGAATCGAGCGGTTCGTGTCGGTCGGTAGGATCGTCGGGTCGTCCATCGTGTTCTTCGGTGACGAGGCTGCCGTGCTCGACTTGGCCTTGTTCGCCTTTTTCAGCGCCGTGATGCCGGTGGCCAAGGGGACTTCGCGGGACTTGGGCTCCGACTTGCCGGCCGAGACGGAAGGCGGTGCTGCGGTCGCTTTCGTCGCGTCGGGCGGCGCGGGCTTGGCCATGGGCTGGGGCGCAGGGCGGGCGTGGTGGTAGAGGGGCGATGTGGGGGCCGACTCGACGCGAGATTGCGCGTGGTTCTGCTGGTAGGACTGTTGTTGGGAGGGCGAGGCGGCGACGCCGCGGACAGGCTCGACGAGACTGGCGATCGAGGGCGACGCGCTGGCGCGGTTGAGGGTGGATGTCGGCGGCCGTGGCGAGGTGGCGTTGCCGAAAATGCCTCGCACGGGGTCGTAGTTGCCGCGGATGGGGTCATAGCTCTGGCCGCTCGTTCGCGTGGGCAGCGTCGTGCTTCCGTTGGAGGGGTGCCTCGACAGAGGCTCCGGGTCGGAGTTGAGTATGCTCTGCATCGACCTCGGCAGCTCTTCCCGCTTGGGGGCCTTTTGGGAGACGTAGTCTTGGGCCGACGGTGTGCGGGTTCCCGAATCGGCCGAGTCAATGTCGACGATGTCGGAGATGCGATGTTGACGCGATGAGGAAGCCGAGGCGGAGGCAGAGGCGGAGGCAGAGGCAGAGGCAGAGGCAGAAGCGGAAGCAGCGAGGGACTTGGAGTCGGCAGGTTCGACCGGTTCATCCTGGGCAGGGGCGGACTTGCGTTTTCGCTGAATGGGCGGGGCGTTGGGGTCTTTGGGCTTCCTGGGCTTTCGAACCTTGGGCGGGTCATCGGGGTTCTTAGGCTTCAAGGTCGAGCCAGGTTTGCGGCCGGGCTTCTTCCTCGGCAGGCCCGCTGCTGTGAGGCGGACTTCGGGCTGGGGTGTTGTGGGTGGTGCAACGCCAAACCTGGGCTGCGAGGGGTCGACGATGATCTCGTCCATATCCATGCTGGTTCGACTGTGGTGGTTGATGTGTTTGAGTGGTGAGCCGGGTTCGGATAGGGAGCCGGAGGGAGGCGAGGAGAGACCGGGAGATGAGCTGTCACGCGTTGGCGCGTCTCCTCCAGGCGCCATACTAGGGGGGGAAGGACACCGGGGGTGGGGTTGTTGCGCCTGTTTCGCTTCAAAACCTTGATGCGATTGATCAAAGTTTGGTTGGAGCGAGCAGACGGCGACACATGCACTTGACAGAGCAAAGCCTGTTAGCGCGGCGCGTGTATCGCGAATGAAGTGGCTTGTGAAATGTTCAGATGCGTCGTCGCGAATGACTTCACTTTTGGTTCGGTGTGGAGGCTCCTCCAATGCAGTCGCGGGCCGGAATGCGGGAAAGGGGGGGAGGGGGGGATTAGGGATTAGGTAAGATGTGGCCTAGGGTGGTGCGTTTGGCTGGCCGGCCGGAGGCGATGCAGGCGCAAGAGTGACGGTGCAGATTGGGACGGGGTGGGAAGCAGCAAATCTGATGGTTGCGGCCTGGCTGGTGCGGAGTCGCCGAGGAGGGCGGGTGGTTGGTTGTTGGTTGTTGGTTGGCTGGTTGGCGTTGCTGGCGGAGGAAGGGTTGGAAAGGTGGACCTCTGGGAATAGCCTCAAGTGCGCTGGGCTGCTGCGCGGCGTCTCTTTTGACGACCGTGTTGAAATGACGTTGACCCGCGAAAAAAGGGCCTAGCTAGCGCGTCTGTCGCTCACTGATGCGATGAGCAGAAGCAGCCGCGTGCGACGAAGACGATGCACCGTTTTCTACGATGAAATGGTCGAGACGATGACGCCGTTTTGATGAACGAAAGAATCGGACGTCGATGGGGGAGCGTTGTGGTGAGTTGTCGAGGAGAGAAAGTGGAAAGGGAAATGGGTGGTCGAAAGAGGGATGGGGATGGCTACACTTTTGGCGAGACCAGAAACCGGTCGGTCGCGCGCTTGGGTTTATTTTTTTTTCCGGGCGAGCGAGCATAAGAGCTGCCTTGCTGGGGAAAGGCAAGGCAATGCAAAGGAGAAAAACGGGGCCCAAAGGCAATGGGTAATGGGCACAGGGGAAGGGGAAGCGGGAGACGGGAAGGGGGATGGATGGATGGAGGAGGGGAAAGGAAAAGGGAAGGGAATGGGAATGGGCACAGACAGGCATCATCCGGCAAAGCAAGCTGGATGGGCTCACCACCAAGAAAAGAGATTATCATTAGACGGGCACGGGGACGAGGGAAGGCCTGGAGGAGCCAGGAAGGGGAAGTGGAAGGGGGGAGGCGGTGGGGGGGGGGTTCACGTTCACGTCCGGCATCAGAACGGTGGGTCATGATCAATGAGATGGCGAGGGGGGGTGTTCACGGGCATGGATGGATGGTTTGGGAAGTAAAGGGCCAGGACGGTGGGAGATGGGCGGGAATGGGGACGAACGGAAACACCATGAATCCAGAGAACCACGAGTCGGAGAAACCAGATGATGAGAAAAGGGCCAAAGACGAGTGGACCGCCCAATCCAAGCCAGACTAGGCCAGGGGGGGTGGGGGAGAAAGCCGAGAAGAGAACAACAACAGCAAAGAGCCGAAGACACGGAGACAGAGTGAACAGATGACGAGACAGACAGACAAAGCCACCGGCCACTTGCGTGCCATGGGCAGAAACAACAAGGCCACGCCGAGCTGGGATGGGCCAAGGTACCATGAGGAGGAAAGGTCAAGGCAGGGGCGGCAGTACCGACAACTAGCCGCACCGACACCAGAGAAAAGGTCATGGTCTATCATTCATCAGGCAGAAAGGCAAGAGGAAAGGTCGAAGGCTGACGGGAGTCACAGCCGATGACCGATCGCCGACGTTGGGAAATGGAGAACCAT
>NW_021167437.1:0-34039 GCF_003724135.2 Verticillium nonalfalfae | reverse complement strand
ATTTAGGGGAGAGCGGACGGGATCCCAAGTTTTCCAATAGGTATGGTCGTATGTGGCAAAGTGTCTGTTACTGCAGCATATAGAGAGTTTCTTCAACCCACCTTGCGTTGTCCGGCTTGGTATGTCCGCGGCAGAAGGGCATTTGATGAAGTGAGCTCTGTTTATCTGAGCGGTGAATGGTCTGCCACATGTTGTTGCATACGAAAAGTAAAAAACTTTTTTTTTTTTTTTTGAAAAAGAAAAATGGTTCCCTTCATCATGCCTTTCGACAAATTTAAGATCCAGCGTCCTGCTTTTGGTATGCTGAAGCAAAGATCACCGGCAGGATCCAACGCCGAATACTCCAATGCACCATGCTCCCCAAATCTTGTCAATTTTACGCGACTATCACCATCGAATAGGACTCAGGCACCGCCGCAAGGAGAGGGGTGAGGACAGATTGGGCAAGGGGCCCGGTTCCTGGCAACTCTCCATGTTCTTGATGTCCTTTTGCCGCGCTCGCAAGCTTACGGCACTGTGGTCAAAGCTAGCGTCGCTCTCAGCGAAAGCAGAAGTGCGAGCCAGGTGTGTCAACAGATTAGTCCGATAAGATGGTGGCCCATATTTGGGCGTGATGAATCCTGTTTGGTAGATCGGACTACATGCGACTACGAAAACTCCGAGACTGCAAATATTCTACCCAATGGCGCATGCCTGCAATCCACCACTCGACACCTCCAGGCTTTGCGCTTTCATCCAGAGATGCCACCTGCTTCATAGATTCGTCCACCAACCAGGTCTGACCAAGACTAGCCAGCGTGTCGCAAATGAACATGGTGATTATTCGCGTTGTTCGGCCGTTGGTCAACTGGAACTTCCTAATTTCCTTCAACGCTCCGCTCCAACAGCATAATGCACCTTCGTTATCGGACTCCATATGGCGTATCTTTGCCATCGTGATATGCAAACGCAGTTTCTCAAGCTTCAGGAGGCCAGGGCGGGACTGGATATCCAAGCAAAGCTTATCTGCCTCCTGAAAGCATCCTTGAGCAAACAAGGCTTCCGCTAGGGATAGCTTAAGAAGGGAATGGCCTGACGACATGGAGCTTTGGTCTCGGCGCGTGATTTCGGCACGAAGAAGATTTTCGGCAGACGTAAGGTCGCCAAGTTCTCGGAGCGTATCGGCGTGATCGCAGGTGAGATCACGGAGGTCTTCATCGAAGATGAGGTCTTTGCACTGCCCTATGGTTGTCTGCGCGTTCTTCAAACACGTCAGTGATTCTGTAAACGCACCTTGGAACCGTAGGAGCCTTCCAAGTATCATGTGCTTGCGAAGTAATACCACTTTCTCAAGTACGGACAGTGTCTGGTCCAGAGGGCTCCAGCCTTCCAACCATCTCTCAGCGGTAGAAAGGTCTTCCACCTGAATGCAGTTCAAGGAGCGCTGGATGGTCGCCTGGCCGATTGCTGAACACATTCTCTTGTCCACAGCACTCCCAGCCCGGCCTTGGACGAAATCGCTAATGGTGCTGGCGGCATGGTCCATGTTTCCGGCAATCCGGCTCAGGGGGCTTTGTGATTGTGCAATGCAACAGGATAAGTACCAGTCATCCAGACCACGCGAAGCAATTTCTGCTTGACCAACAGCAAAGCGTTTCCATGCCATATTTGGAAACCGAGATGCTTCAACAAGGGTGAGCCCAAGGTCGACTCTGGTGCTGGCAGGTAGGGAATCATAGCAATCTTGGAATGCCTCTAGGGCATGCTTGAAGTGCGGTAGGAACAACTTCGTGTTCGGAGTGCTGTGACCGTGTTAGATGGATGGATGACCTCTTCGTTGGCTTTGACTTACGCAGACTGGATGTACTTCCATGGGATTGCTCGATACGCAACAATGACGGCCTGGCACCTCCAAAATGACGAGTCTCTTGCACTTAAATTCTCACGAACACGACTCGCGACAGCTGTGTCCAAGGTGTAGGTCTGGTCGTGGTCCTTGGCAACGGTCGACAACAAGTCGAGCTGGTGAAAGGCGTTGCGCAATCTTGGGTTGTCCGAGAGCAAATTGCGAAGTTCCGGAGCAAGGCCAACGTGGATTGCATCCACCTCTTGAATCTCGCCTTGTGCGGTCCAGCGTTTGCGTGTCATAGCTCCACAGAAGAGATCCAAGGGGATCTTATCGGATGTCGAGAGGAAAGAAAGAAGGAGCAGCAAGATCTTAGCGTCCTCCGAAGACGTGCCGCCCAACCCAACGGCTTCAGATACAGCCGCTAGGGAGGAATTCAAAGCTGATTGAGCTCCTGATGGGGCATTCGAATCTCTTCTTGCGGGCACCGCCCTAGTAGGTAGGCTGCTGCGGCTGGGTTGAGGCATCGCCGTTGTGCCCAGGAGAGATTGCGAACGTGACGTGATCCCGCGCGTCTTCTCGACGAAAGAGTGTTCCACTGAGACTCTTTAGTATAAAAAATAAGACGAGACTCGGGAGGCTGTACATAACATCTAGTCTAGGGCTTTCTGGATGGCAGATGTGCATTGCAGAGTCCGTTCGCGGATGTCTGTGGTCGTAGAGAGAATTGCGAGGGCAGATTGACGGTCCTCGGGTTTTGCTCTCTCCCAGCTGGAGGCTGATGAGTAAGGAAGCTGGCCAGAGTGCCGGCCAAACTCACGTGGACGCTGACGAAAAGAGGCAGAGCAGTCCTCTGAGGTGCTGCGGGTCACGTTCGTGGAAGACGCGAAATCCCCGATAATTTCCTTCCAGTTCTCCCCGATACGGGTAATATGATAGACCTTGTGCCGAATCGTGTTCTGGATATGCGGCAGCGCATCTTTAATTTTCTGCACGATCCGGGTTGACAGACAAGTGTTTCTGATGCAACAGCGCAAAGCCGTAGCAAAAGATTCGCCGAATGAGTTGCTGGGCTTCAATATTCTGGTCGCCTCGGACGCCTGCTACCGCTGCCATGTTGTATGTTGAGCCCAGCCAGCCCAGGCTATCAGAATTACAGTCTTGAAGTACAATTGTTTGAGAACCCCGTCTCACGAGGATGATAGTCGCCGCCTCACCTCAGACTCAGTGATGTCGTGAAATTGATGGGTTGAGAGCTTATGACAAAAGCACTCCATTGTTAGAGTGGCTTATATCGTATGACGAGGGGGAGGAATCGGCTTGATCACCGTACAAGACACGTACGAATTTGGGGTACCTCCTGATCTTGGTGGGCCAGTTACTCACGTCGGTTGCAGGTTCGAGTGAGCAATCTTACCCCGCTTAGGACCACCATCTCGCTCATAACGGGCACTGTACAGCCAGCAACCGCCAAACTGCCGAACTCACTATCATCAGAGGATCGACGGTAGAGCAACAGAAAATGTCAATAGCGAACCAAAATTTATACCACTAGATCAACAGTATATATAGAATAAGACATAGCACCGGGTCCAATAGTCAGCTCAGGTCGATACCCAATGGTCGGAGGAACCAATACCTCTCCATAGACTATCTTTCGATGTGCTCTCGTTAGGAGGTCCACCACCTTCTGCCTCTTTTCGACCATCTTCCAACCCCGGTTTAGTTGCTCCGTTCCAGTCGCTATCGGCTCGCCTCTATCATGACCATCAATCATGACCTGTTTCCAGCTTCTACGATCTGGTGACCGATATGGCACGCCATCAATTCCACATCTTTTCTCTCTTCCACAGGCAAATATCTATCACGCGAAGAGCAGCTGACTGCGTGCTTAATTCGTACTCCAAGAACTGCAGATGAAGTTGCTGTCTATCTATTCCTTGTACAGACCTGCCAATACTCCTTCATCTGGGTCCTGTATCCAAAGTGGTGACTTCAATTGATGCCTTTGTCACTATAGGGTCCAATGTTGGGCTTCGTAGCACCACCCAGCCTCCTACCAAAATAATCCTTACCCCCATTGTCCTTGATCGCAATGCCGCTTCCTATGGCTGGAGAGCCTGCCCGCAACTTGTACCCAAACCCTGCCCCAAGCGTGCTTCCGCGAGTGCGCGGGCTTGCGAAGAGCGGGTCGCCGAGGTGCCCGTCTTCGGTGGGTGGCATCAGACCGTGAAAGAGGTTGTTTTCCCATACGATGTTGCTGGCCACGGGCAGGGTTGAATTCTCACGCCCGACAAAGATGTTGTTCGTCATCTTGGTCGCGTTCTGCGGCAGTTGCAGCTCAAAGTCCCTGTCGGCGCAGTACATGACATTGTTGTAAAACTCGAGCGTCGAGTTCTCCGACACGCTGATCATGCGGCAGTCGTTTTCGAAAATGTTGTAGCGAACAATCTGCCTCGCGCCCCCGGAGACACCACAGCCGTCGCAGTCGAGGAACGCGCCGCCGGCATTATCGTGGCTGTAGTTGTACTCGACGATGCATGTGCCCGTGACGCCCCAGTCGCAGTCAAACGCCGTGCTGTCGTGGAGGCTCATGATGCTCCCGTACACGACGTTGTGCCGCATGACGGGGTTGTGCGAGGCCATGACCCAGATGCCGGCAAAGTTGCCTCCCTTCCAGGGGTACTTGCCCTTGCCGAGGTTCGACGCCACGTTGTGGTCCAGGCTCGGCGCATCGGAGTACTGCACGACGATGCCGTCGCCGCCGCAGGCGTCCATCTTGTTGTAGGACACGCGGATGTTGCTGCCCTGGTTGTCGATCTGGCCGGGCCGGATCTTCATGGCGCCGCCGCCGCAGTCTTTGATCGTGTTGTCTCGAACGGCGACGCCGTCATAGCGGCTCCCATTGACGGCGCTGAGGAGGATGCCGGCCGAGTTGGCAAAGTCTGAACTGAGCTCGCCAGTCTTGTTGGTCTGTCCTGCCACGTCATAGATCGTGTTGTCCTCGATCGTGATGCCGTAATGAACACCCCCGTCGTTGGCGAGGATCGTGATCCCTTGGCGCCTGGCAACGTTGCTCGCCGGGTTGGTGAAGGCAATCTTGGTGATGCGCCAGTGATCTTGGTTCGTGAGCAACAGTGATGAGTTGGCTCCGTCTGCATGAATGACTGGCGGACCCAAGATCGAGTCGATTGGGTACGATGTCAGTCGTATGGGCTGGCTCGAGGTGCCGCTCCCCTTCGGAGACAGGTTTCCCTTGCAAGTTACGTTGGACTTAAGAGCCAGAGTGTCGCCAGGTGCGAAAACGAACTCATTGGGTTCATCGAAAGAGTTCCAAGGCCCTTCAACAGTGCCGTTGCCCGGCGAGGATGCCCCGCAATCAACATAGTATGAAGATGGACGTCCAGAGGCCAGTGTAGCTAGTAACAAGATTGGCCAGAGACGCAGAGAGACCTGGCTGTTTTGACTGCGCTGTGGAACGAGCATGATGAGGGTGGCAATTGTGATGACTGAGATTGCTGAGACTGGTAAGGACTCATCATTGCCATCAGCTTCGATGCCTACAACTATTTGTATACACAAATCCGAACCAATCTTGCTCATGATAGAGGGCGACCCAACCTCGCATTGTTGCATCGAATCGCCGTAGCGAGGTTACATCTCTCCATCAATACGTAGCTTGATGTAACATCCGTGCGATAATCGGGCTCCTGGCAATTCGACCATGTCGTGGGTGAGTACTTCCGGCCGGTGTTCGGAGTCGGACGAACGGCCGGGCCCGCAATGTCAAAATATCTGCCCAGGCGTCACTTCGCACCAAAAGGTGGACTGAGGCGTTCAAAGTGCGGAGTAAGTGGGAGCATGATAAGGCTGCTCTCGGCCACAGTTACGGCGATCCCAAGCCACAAAACAGCATGTTACTCGAGAACAGCTGCAGATAACAATCACACGATACGTGCTCCATGCGCGCCACGAGACCATCATCCAGCCCTGGTCAAGTTGGCGTGCTGATCTTCTGATTTATTACCATGACGGGTCATGTAACGTAGTTATGTCAGACCTCGGCAGCATGGTGACCAAATCTGTTTACAGAGGTTGCTCTCGAATGCTTCATCCAGCATCAGTCGGACCCCCAAGATAACCCTAGAGAGCTAAAGTGAGTAACAAATCGTAAACGTTTCAGGTTACATTAGAGCTCTCCTTGCAAGCTTGGCAAATGGTTACAGTAGCCCCTGAAGCAGAGAAAGTTCTCCTGAAAGCAAGATGCTAGAGCTGGAAGGGCTCATAAAAGTCTTTGCGGAACCCATCACTCTACCTTCCATGGCACACCACAAACCCAACAGCAGAACACGATAGTAAAGATGCTCCCTCACCGCTACATCGTTTTATCCTCATGTGCCCTCTGGCACTTGGCCATGGGTCTCCCTGGTTCCGTCCAGCCTCGAGCGAACTTTGTCCACCCAGGCATCCTCATCGACGAAGCACAAGCAGAGCTCATTAGGACCAAGGTATCACAGTCAGCTGCTCCGTGGGCTCCAGCATACACTTCCATGCTGGCGCACCCTTATGCCTCCAAGACAGCCCCAGAGCCCGTCTCAACAGTAGAGTGCGGATCATATTCTACACCTGACGTTGGTTGTTCGGATGAAAGAGAAGACGCCATGGTGACGTACTTGAATGCCCTGGCATGGACAGTCACAGGCACGCAGACATACGCAAACAAGGCCATCACGTTTATGGATTCTTGGGCATCCACCATCAAAGCACACAACAACACAAACTCGCCACTGCAGTCTGGTTGGGTCGCTTCAACCTGGGCCCGCGCCGCAGAGTTGATCAGATATTCAGACGCCGGCTGGAGTGCTGCCAGCATTACAAAGTTTGAGGGCATGTTGCGTAATGTCTACTTACCTCTCGTCAAAAATGGCGCACCAAACTACATGGGTAACTGGGATCTTGTCATGGCGGAAGCCGCAATCTTCATCGGTGTATTCCTTGATGACCAGACCATCTATGATGCTGGCATGACAAAGTTCCTCAACCGAGTGCCGGCCTACGTCTACCTGGAGAGCGACGGCGATCTTCCAAAAACAGCACCTGGAGATACGACGACGAGTACGCAGGCCGGGATCGTGACGTACTGGCAGGGCCAGTCTGTGTTCAACGTCAGCGGTCTGTCCCAGGAGACGTGCAGAGACTTCGAACACACAGGGTACGGCCTTGCCTCTATCGGTCATGTTGCTGAGACATCGAGAATACAAGGACGCGATTTATTCAATGAGGAAACCGGTACTAGATTGCGATACGCTCTAGAGTTTCATTCGAAATATCACCTCGGAGAACCGAAGCCCACGTGGCTGTGCCCTGGAAAGACACTATCTCTCTATTTTGGGCCAGGTATGCAATTTTTCTGTCCTCCCTATGGACGTAGTAGGACTAGACATCTGACATCACATCTACAGTAACGGAAGTGTCATTCCGCGCCCTGTCGGGCCGTTTGGGATATGACATGCCATACACAGAGGAATTGACTCTGAATCAGCGGCCAGCTGGTACGAATAAACTCTTTGTCGGCTGGGAAACCTTGACCAATGCTTGAGAGAGTATCTCACGATTTGAGGCATATTTTTGCAAGTATGCCTGGATTTCCTTCTGGAAGCTGCTGCGGTCGTTGTGTGAGCAGCCAAACAGGGCGGGACCAGAAATAACGCGAGGGCTGGCGTCAAACCTATGGCCCAAAGGAAATTCTTCACGGACAAGCTAGCATCTAAATAGGACATTCAAGTACAATATTTGCAAGATGAGCGTCCCGCTTGTCCTGACGGTGGTGTGAGTAAAATGTTTCGCATGAGGGTGCTAAGTTCATGTGCAGGATTAAAGCAGCTCTATTTCCGTGTTTCGGGTCAAAGTTTAGCGGCTGCTTCTTTCCTTGGAAGCCAATACCTAGTGCAAGGTATCGTATTTCATCGTCTAGTGATTCCTTTAAGATCTGTAATCGTACCAGTGAGCTTAGCATGAGAAAAGCTCACGGAAATAGAAAATCCCATATGAATCTCTATTGCAAAACACCTCTGCTGAAACTAAACTATAGTAACTATACTACAGTCTAAGGCGTTATCAAACTCATGAAGCAAGAAACTACATAGATGATCAGTAGACCAACAGGAACAGTCAGGCTTAGAAGAAAGGCATGACGAACACTGCTGCTGGTGACACTTATAGTGAGCAGGAGAAGATTACACACACAAGAAACAGTAAAAAAAGCAGTACGAGCCGACTCCGGCCCAAGACGACTGGACCAGACAGTTGGCATGTAGTTCGGCTCTCCATTTGGATCACTGCCAGTAACGTCTTCTCCCGACACTGTAGCTACTCCATAGAGATTTAGTAGCACCACGCATAAAACAAGGATCAACGCTGAATAGAAAAATTCCACAGCTTTGGCAAAACCAAGACCATTGGGGGTGTGTTCCATGAAGAGAGTAGTATGCCTGATGCTAGCAATTGAGCACCCGACAAGGTTCACCATGACGATGAACACGATGACGTCGGTCCAGGGAGCTCGGTAGCTCATAGACTTGTTCGCCAACTGGAGCGGTTTCTTGTGGTGACACATGACGTGGTTGATTGGTTCGTTTGCGTCAAATCTGTATTGGGGGGTGCTGAAAGATGTTCCCCAAGCAACGATCCCTTCTTTCAGCCATGAAAAAGGGGCTAGACGGGTGCGCCGGCAGTCCTGAGGCGTACGACGTCGTGGCAACAGCGGCCAGGCGGTCAAAGCGGCGGTGGTGGTAGGTCCAATGAGCAGCAGGACGGCAACAATCTGACCGAATGTAAAGTCATTTTCGTCAAGATGCACCGAGGCTCGAGTCGCGAAAATGCGGATAGTTACCCAAAGAATCGCTACCCAGGCGAACAGAACCTCGGAGAAGGTCGACGTTGCCACATCCGTATATATGCGTGCCGTCATGAGTATGGCGATGAGGAAATTGACGAAGAAGTATTGGCGGACAAAGTTCAGTCTGGGAGATGCTGTCTCAAAACGGGCCATGGTATTCAGTGCAAGCTGACGCAGCCGTCGACGAGCACTACGTCGAACCACATTTCGAAAGAAATTGGAAGCGCGACGCGATAGCTTGATGAGGCGAATTCCAAAGCTCGTGCTCAGAAAAAGCATACTAAAGATCATTGACGAGCCAGAGCCTTCCGGAAAGCCGACACGCATATCGCTTGAGTCTAGTGCTCTCTGTGTAGCAGTCTGGACGTTGAAGAAACAGCGAGCGTAGGAGGAAGGGCTTGCGGGATTGGCACCCCAGTGCCTGTCCAAATACGACCAGTTGAACCATCCGGTAGGGAAGAGCGCAACGAGAAGGAGGATTAGCAATATTGTTGTAGGAACCAGACGGACGTTTCGATGCAAAGGTCGTTGACGCAAGTACCCCTGCAAGAACGTAAGACCAACGAGGTGCGTGATGTTGGCAAGCCATGCCAAGAGGACAGCGATCTGCCAGTGATACGCAGATATGCCGGAAGGCCCACCCAGCGTCGCGAAGGCGCTTAATAAGATCGCAAGGCCGGTAATTGATTGACCGTCGCAGAAGGCTAGGATGTACTGTGCAGATGGTTGTCAGATTGCGGCAAGGTGGGATGAGTTTGTGGGCTGCTCTCACATGGTCAAAGGCTTTTCGCATATCTCGTGCGAATGGATCCGGATCCTGTAACGATGATCGCTTCGGAAAGAGCCACCGACCGAAATCGTTTCCGAAAATGAGCTGATCAATAGGATTGGGAGACCACTTTTTGTCGCATTCAGCCTCACAAATGCATTGTGTCTGGTGTGGTGTCGTTACACCCTCTTGAAGTGCTAGACTTCCGAACTGGCTGGAAGAGGGGGTTTCGTCTTCGTTACGGCGCTGTATTGGTCCTTCGGAGTGCAGATTGTTGATGGCATTCGTCGATGAAGTCACCGACCGACGTAAACTCTGCACTCTGCTTGGTTGTAGCTGTTGCGTCTCGCAGTCTTGGTCAGAATTAACTATCCCATGGTCGGGACTTTTATTCGGATCGTAGGCTAGGAAAAAGTGTGCCGTGATGATGACAACCGCCAAGTAAGCTGTTCCCAAAAATCCAGCAAGAATCTAAAGACGCAGCCAGTTATCAACCCGTGTCCCTTTTTTTTCAACCACCGCAACATGCGCCGAGCCGGCGCAGCTGGGTTGGCAGTCGATAGCACTTACACCAAGGCCAGAGATGTCACTGTTGGGTTCGATCTCAGGTCTGTCTTTGAAACAGTCGTAGATTGCCGGTTGCGAGATGATGAGCCCTTCTGGTACTGACATAATGCGCTATAGTAGGGTGAGAAAAAGTGGTACAAACTTGGAGCAGAATATAGAAAAACTTCAAAGAGGAAGGGTTAGACGAAGTTTCGCAGAGGTTGCACTAGCACAGGACTTCACAGGCAACACTTACTTGCCTTTATGGGAAACGCAGTGAGTGGTTTTGGGCACTGCCACAACGACGAGTGACTTCAGTCGCTTTTGTGTAACACACCTCCTTGAAAGCCTTACACAGCTTCGGACTCGGAATAGAGCCTAGACTCTATGGATCCCACGAAGACGTCAGTCGATTCGCTACGTTGTGTAGAGTTACCGACCAACGTATGAACAGACTTTAAACAAAGCATGATGGTAATGGCTGATTGGCCACGATAGACGAAGAACGTCTTACCCAGTCAGCCCACGATCACTTTCGCTGAGATCGATGTGTGCTTGATGACGGCGGGTGAGCAGTGTACGGGTGCAAGCAAAGCTGAGGCTCGAACGAAAAAAGGTGGGCTGCAGAGTAAAACGCAGGCTAGCACTGGAGCAGAGAAATGGAAGAGACAAGCCATGCTTGGGTGCGGCTGAGGCATCTTGCTGCTCCAGAGGAGGTCTCATGACGACAGTTTGCGGCCGTGCAGAACAAGAGAGAGTGACCTTGATTCAGCTCGCCAAATATCGAGCGCCACACCACCTCACGGGATCTACATGCGCTTCCACATGGCACAGCTAAGCAAAAGAAAAGTCCTTCGAGCGCCACAGGACTTGGGATGCCCAATACATGATGGAAAAGTCTCAGCGGCCCATCACAGGAAAGTATCGAGATCGCCAAGCCTGTCACTCGGACCTTTTCTGCCTTGCAGACAGTGACGCTTTGAGCCGCTGCAGACACATCGATTCTTTCGTCCGTTCGTGGTCTCGACTTCGCCCATTGTTCACATGAACGCATGCGATAAACACCAGGAGACAGACTGAAAACCTGGCTCGTCGGGCCGCTGACCACTTACGATGCCCGCCTATCATTGTGTTATTTATCATATGAACACTATTTCATCGAGAAGAGGATTTTCGCATCAGGGAGTGAGGCACTTCGTCCAAATCAGCTTTCGCATCAAACCTAGGATGTGGGCAAGACCTGCGTTTTTCAAGGCACTGACGTTTCTTACGGACGATGAGACGAGCCAACACCAGACGAAAGCCGAGAGGAAATATATTGGCAGAATTTTCATCTCCTGTCAGGAGCTGCTGCGAAGCATGAACTTGAGCAGCCGGATTTTGTAAAACATGGCCGCTTTGCCGGGGAAACTCCCACGGGAGCGCGTTGACAAGCTTGTAGGGGCGCAGCAAAAAGCCCAGGCTCCTACTGTCCATAAGTCGTCATGTGCTCATCCGGCACTATCTGATCGCGACGCGTTGAGATTCACGTGAAAACGATTGGTGCACCTCTGCCTTTGACACATCGTCATAGGAAGACCAGCAGCTCTTGGCTTGTTGGCCCGGGTTCTCGCCCCACCGGCTTGTCTAGACGTGCAGCAGTGTCTTGCAGTACTGGAGGCTCTGAAACAGTCACCATGATCTTCTGTGCGGCACAAAAAGTCCATCTCATAAACTCAAGCCATGCCAGACCAGCCGGACTGTCCGGTAGCCCTGCGGAGATACCAAGCAGGGGATCGGTTAGGGGGGCCAAGGGCGATAAGAACGTATATATAAGGATTATGGAGAGCCCTCTTGTTTACGATGGTTGGAATTTGATATGTTCCGACCCCCTACGTATATTCTACTGCCTGCGGACCTTGTGTAGAAGACCCCGTCACTCTGCCCCAGCTCAAGCAACGACACGGATAGCTGTCAGGGGGCCCGCGGAGCCACGGAGCAAGGGCGGGACAAGGGCTAGGGACTACGAGAATGCGTATCAAGGGCTGCCGAGGGCTCGTAGCTGTGAGGACTGATATCTCGATATATTCTTATTCCCTCTTATAGTTGACTGCGGATATCACGTGCGGATGATCTTCCCGCTCGGGGTACTCATTCGGATATATGGCGGAGACCGTAGGCATCCGTCTTTTCATAAAGACAGCTCTATCCGCACTTTCAAAATACACTCACAACTACACCAAGAAACGACTAGTTCATAGAAACTCTTTGTCAGACGGCCCTGCGGAGCCGCCAAGCAGGGGGCCGGATAGGGGCTCAGGTACCGGGAAACGTATATCTAGACTACGGAGGGCCCAGAATTCAGATGCGTTCCAGCCCCTACCTACATTCCATTCCCCTGCGGACTACGCGTGGAAGACCTCTTCACTCTGCTCCAAACAACGCTCAGACACTCTTACAAGGCTCACCATCAGAATCTTACAAGACACTCGTCACCCCCCAGCCCCCTCCCCAGCAAAAACAAAAAACATACAACACCAGGTATTCGCTGGTGGTCACCCACCCAACTACTGATCCGGCCCTTATTGGCTTATTTAGGGGAGAGCGGACGGGATCCCAAGTTTTCCAATGGGTATGGTCGTATGTGATAGATTCGCAGGCTGGGAGCGTCGATATCGATCACGTCATGCTCTGTGGAGGGCCGACGGCAGGTCTGTCGAGGTCTGGGGCAGGTGACGAACAGGGTTGACAAGCGGCGCGCATCAAGTGCCCTGTAGGGCTTGTGCTCCCATCGCCACTTGCGCGTGTGTTTTGCAGTACCGTTGATGAGGCTTGTAGAAGCAGAGCGTCGCGTGAAGCTGATGGTGCTGGCTTCGTGTCATTGGTGTCTTCAGCGCCTTTCTGATCGGCAGCATCAAGTCTGCAGAACCGCCTCAATTCTCAAAAGAAATTGCCGTTCAGACTCGCGATGACACCCAGCTTCTAAAAAACAAGATAGCAAAGCAAAAGAACTGCAAGCGTCCTACACAACCCGCACAGGCAGCCGAGAGCAGTGATCCAGAAAAGAGGGCTACCCATCTATTTGTACAATCATCTACATAAAAATACACCACAGGGCGCCAGACGTTTCTAGCAACGTCCCAGGCCCTCCTACTTCAATCCTACACGTAGTCATCTCACGTCTGGCCCTCCACGGCCTCCAGCGCCTCCAGCGCCTCGACGGCCTCCTCGCACCTTCCGCAGAGACTGTCCTCCGCCTCGGCGACGTAGCGCCAGCACCGCGAGCACTTGCACCCCGTGGGCGGCAGCACACTGACAACGCCCTTGGTGCCAGCGTCGGCCTCGAACTCTTGCGCAAAGGGCACCTCGGGCGGCGCGGCGCCGACCCGCACCTCGACAGACGACACGACGAAGAGGGCGTCGAGGTCGGCGGCGTACCGCGCCAGGACGGCGGCAGAGGGCGCGGCGGGCACGGAGACGACGACGGCGGACTGCAGGCTGGAGCCGAGCCTCTTGGCGAGGCGCGCGCGCTCGAGGGCAGCCTTGACGGCGGCGTGCACAGACAGGAGGAGGGGGAGGTCGGCGCGGAGGGCGGCCGGGTCGTGGGTGAGGCGGGCGGGGTCGAAGAGGGGCGTCGACGCGAGGGCGTGGAGCGGGTGCGTGAGCGAGGCGTCCCGCTGCATCCACGCGGGCCGGTGCGCCCAGGCCTCCTCGACCAGGAGAGGCGCCATGGGGGCGAGCATGCGCAGGAAGCCGTGGAAGACGGGCTCGATGACGCCGCCGCCGTCGCCGCAGTAGAGCCTGTCCTTGGACGCCTCGAGGTAGAAGGCCGACAGGTCGTTGGCGACCCAGCGGTTGACGGCGGCAAAGGCCCTGTAGAACTCGTGGGCGGCAAAGGCGGCGCGCACGTCGGCCGTCACGTCCTCGAGCTGCACGAGCGCGATGCTGTCGGCGGCGGTCAGCGGCGCGGTGCGGGCCGCGGGGTGCATGGAACCGAGGAGCATGCGCAGGATGGTGCGGTAGCGGATGAGAACCGAGTGGATCGACTGGAGCGTCGTCGCGCCGATGGCCACGTCCTTGGTGAACTCGGACGAGGCGGCCCACAGGCGGAGGGCGTCGGGGCCCAGGGCGTCGTACACGGGACCCTTGGCCGCCTTCTTCGCCTCGCCGCGGAGCTTGAGCGGCGGCAGGAGGGTGCCGTCCATGACCTGGGCCGGCGAGATGATATTGCCCAGGGACTTGGACATCTTCTTGCCCTTGGCGTCGAGGGTGAAGCCGTGGGTGACGAGCGTCTTGAAGGGCGCGCGCGAGACCGACGGCGCGGCAGAGGCCTTCTGCCTCTGCGCGGCGACGTAGGTGAGGAGGCTCGACTGGAACCAGCCGCGGTGCTGGTCGGAGCCTTCGAGGTAGACATCGGCCTGGCCTTCGCTCTGCGTCCAGCTGCTGCCGCTGTCGAACCAGACATCCATCGTGTCGGTGCCGCGGCGGTAGGTGGTGTTGCCGCGGGGCAGGGAGGGCGCAATCCAGGCGGGCTCCTCTGGTGCGTCGGCGAACCAGGCGTCGATGCCGCGCGCGCGGATGACCGAGATGATGTGGTCGACCGATTCGTCGGTGACGACGGCACGTCCCTCGGCGTCGTAGAGCGCGGGGATGGGGACGCCCCAGGCGCGCTGGCGCGAGATGCACCACTCGCTCCGGCCGACGACGAAGCTCTCGAGCCTCTTGCGGCCGGCGTCGGGCACAAACTTGACGTCTCGGAGGGCGGCGAGCGTGCTGTCCTTGATGCTGTCGACATCGGCGAACCACTGCTGCGTGGCGCGGATGACGACGGGCTGCTTGGTACGCCAGTCGTAAGGGTACTTGTGCTTGTACTTCTCGACGTGCAGCACGTCGGCGTGCTCCTCGAGGAGCTTCAGCACGGCCTTGCTGCCGCCCTTGAGGATCGGAGAGGCCTCGGTGAGGCGTTCCGGGGCGTCGGGGAAGGCGTCCCTCGTGAAGTGGCCCTCGTCGTCGATGGGGGCTGCGGCGTCGATGCCCAGGCCAGAGCAGACGGCGTAGTCATCGAAACCGTGGCCGGGGGCGCAGTGCACGAGACCCGAGCCCGAGTCGGCCGACACAAAGTCGGCGTGGATAACGGGTTGCGAGGCGGCCGCCCTGCCCCGCAGCCTGTTGGCGTACCGCAGCTGCTTCAGGTTGGCGCCCTTGGTCGACCACAGGATCTCGCGGCGGGTGTCGGGAAAGAGGGTGTCGAGGATTTCGCTTCGGGCCTGGGCCACGATGTAGGCGTCGCCGCGGATGGCGACGACGTCGTAGTCGAGCTCGTCGTGCACGGCCATGGCCCTGTTGGCGGGCAGGGTCCAGGGGGTCGTCGTCCAGATGATGGCGTACAGGTGTCCGCCCTCGAAGCCTGCGCGCGCGCGCCGGAGCTCGTCCATGACGGCGTCAGCGGCGATGATGGGGAATCGGACGTAGGCCGCTGTCGACACGTGGTTCTCGTTGTACTCGAGCTCGGCCTCGGCGAGGGCGGTTCGCGACGAGGGCGACCAGTAGACGGGCTTGTGCTTGCGGTAGATGAGGCCGTCGCGCACCATCTGCTGGAACAGGCGCAGCTGCCTGATCTCGTAGTCGGGGTCCATGGTCGTCCAGCGTGCGTCCCAGTCGGCCATAACGCCGAAGGAGCGGAAGCCGTCCATCTGCTCGCGCACCGTCTTGGCGGCGAGGGCGCGGGCGGCGGTGCGGATCTCGACGGCGGTCATGCCCTTGCCCTGGGCATCGCTGAGGGCCTTGAGCTCGATGGGCAGGCCGTGGCAGTCCCAGCCCGGGCGGTATTCGACGGGGCGGCCCTCCTGGACCTGGACGCGCAGGATCATGTCCTTGAGGACCTTGTTGAGGCCGTGGCCGACGTGGAGGCCGCCATTGGCGTAGGGGGGGCCGTCGTGCAAGACGAGCTTGTCACCGGTGCGATGGGCCGCCTGCCACTTGTAGAGGTCATCGGTGCATCGTCGCAGGTATTCGGCGCGGAACTGGGGCAGGGGCCTAGGTCTGCGGGTGATGGACCGGGCGGTTAGCTGGAACGTGTCGAGGTGCGGCGGTAGGGGGAGGGGCGGCTCACGGCAAGGTGGACTTGGGCAACCTCAGGGTTGATGTCCATGACTTTGACATGATCTTCTGTGGCGCATAGCTGGGGGTCTGCGCTTCGTGGGTTGTGGGTCGTGGGTTCGATCACGGTCGGGGATGGACGTTGGCGTTGACGTTGTCGCGGTCGTCGCGGTTGATCTGTCAGGCAATTTTTGAGTGGGGCGGCAGCTGTTGGCGCTCCACTGGAGGACTGGCTGCTATATGTTTGCTCCATGTGCCCGTCGCTGTAGAGTGAGGAGGTCTTTTTTTTTTCTTTCTTTCTCTAGAGAGAGAGAGAGAGAGAGAAGCGAGGATGTAGAACCGAAAACCTATTTTTCCACGGTTGCGTGGTTGACGTGGCATCTGTTCGCGGCAGGGTGAGAGGCATCCATCTGTCGTTTCTGTCGGGTCTGCCTTCTCCTAGTTGACGAATGCCTCGAGGCCCAGAGAAACATGGACAGGAAAAAAGACAGGAAGAAAGACAAGAAAAAGAACAGGAAAAAGACAGGAAGAAAGACAGGAAGAAAGACAAGAAAAAGAACAGGAAAAAGACAGGAAGAAAGACAGGAAAAAAGGACAAGAAAACCGCACTCTGCCCAATGTTTTTCCCCTCTTTCCTCTTTCCTCTTTCAGGACCCCTCAAGGCAAGGCAAGGCCACCCCCAGATACAGACCTGGCGTCCGACCAGCTCCTTCCCCCCCTATCAAACCTCTGTTGCCTCTCTATCTTGCACTTCCCTAGAGACTCTATCATGCACATGTCTGCCGTCTCCTCTTCCTCGTCTCTGACTTTCATGCATGGCCAAGACACCTCATCAGCCAGGCCGGCAGCAGGCGTTGTATGTTGACCCATGTCAAGGGGTGATGAAAAGCCACACGTATAAAGGGTGAGCTCCTTTTTCATTTTTCTACAATTCTGCTTATTCGATCATCGGCGACACACGCAAGCACGATTCTACTTTCCTTAGTGTAAGCCTATGTACCGTATAGTAGGACAACTCATTGATTTGAGGGACGAGGTGAGGAGAGAGTTCCGAAGTTCGGGGTCTGTCTGATCCCTGTGTTTGGATGTAGTGGGCTTTACTCATGTCTTTCATCCTGCTACTATGTTCCCCAACGTGATTTACTAGATTGTGATTATTACTACCGGCATTACATGAATGGTGTCTGGTTATGGTCAATGAAGTTCGTGGTTCAACTCGTCAATGAATCTTGTCAATGAATCTTGTCAATGAAATGAAGTGCCACCATGTCAGCCAGGACGCGACATGAAATACGCCAGGTACATCCCCCATAGACTCCAGCAAGCAAACACCTGCAAGTAAACACCTACAAGTAAACACCAGCAAGTAAACACCTGCTGCATTTCATACTCCATATCACGGCTTCAGCGTCCTGCTGCAGAAACGCACGGACACGGACAATCGAGCGCCAGGCGGCGAAGCGCCAGGCAGCGAAGGCAGCGAAGGCAGCGAAGCTCCAGTGGGGCTTCAGGGTCCACAGCCCGTCATCATCGTCATGGCCCGCCGCGTCTCTCCCTGCGCGCCTCAGCCGGTGCTCTCTGCCCTGGGGCACATCCCATCTCGACAGCATCACCGAAGCATCACCTCGACAGCATCACCAAAGCATCACCTCGACAGCATCACCAAAGCAGCCAAAGCACCGAAGCAGCGAAAAACTCCTCACGATCACACCAAAGCGAGGGCACCAAAGCGAGGGCACAGCGAGGGCACACGCACAGAAAGCCCCCCGCCATGGCCCCCGTCCGCCGCTACCTCCGCATCACCAAATACTCGGTCCTCGAGTGCCGCATCTACCTCGACAACCCGGCCCTCGCCGCCTCCTGGCTGCTGCACCCGCGCGACCCCGTGCTGCCGCGCGTCATGGACGCCGTGCGGCCCCTCGTGCTGCCCAAGCTGCGCGAGGAGCAGGCCCGCGCCCGCGCCCGCAAGAAGACGGCCAAGAGGCGCCAGATCAAAGACGTCGTCGCCGGCGACGGCTTCGAGGTCTCCGTCTTCCTGACCGAGACGCCGACGCGCCACGCCCTGCTCGCGAAGCAGCGCCGCTTTCGCGACAAGGACGCCGGGGACCTCGCGCGTCGAGGCTCCGCCGTGCAGGGCCGCCTTATTGCCGAGACGAATGCCGCGCCCGTCGACGTCGAAGCCTTCTTGGGCCGGCGGCGGCAGCAGCAGCAGCAGAAGCAGCAGCAGCAGCAGCAGCAGGGCACCATCACCATTCGCGAAGAGTCGGACGACGAAGACGCCGTGGCTGCGCTGGCCGAGATACCCACGCGGCAAGACGACGGGCCACCGCCTGCGCGACCCGCCAAGCGACGCCGTGCATTCGCCCCCACGGGCGTCCCTGACGACGACGAGTTTGCGTCGACATCGGACGACGAGCCTGGCGGTGAACGAGCCGACGAACATGCCAACGAGAGCGAAGACGACGACGACGACGACAACGACGACGACGGGCTCTTCGTAGACGACCATCCCGAAGAGCCCGAGGCGTCACCGCCCTCGAAGCGCCGGAAAAAGCAGGAGCAGAGCCCGCCCGAGGGTGCCGAGAAGGCGGTGGGCGGCTCACGTGGCGGTCACGACCATGAGGGCGATGACGGCGACGACAAGAAGAAGATGGCCATGGACGTCTCGTTTGAGGGCTTTGCCATCCACGGACGCGTACTGTGCCTCGTGGTCAAGAGGCGCGACACACACAGGGCCCCGGCATCCTCGGGGCGGTCCGCTGCGTCGGCTGCGCCAGGGGCTGCTGCGCCCGCTGGTCAGGCCATCATGGAGAACTGGATCAGCTCGACGCAGATGCCGAACCCGGGGGCCGATGTCGAGGCCGTCGACGAGTGAGTGGAGGAAAGGGGGAGCGTGCGCGATCGACGACGCGCATTCAATACGGCATCATTAAAGCAGAGACGCATTCAATACGGCGCGTTCATGGAAGCAGAGACGCATTCAATACGGAGCGGTCCTCTTGAAGCAGAGACACATCCAACACGGGGCGTTCCTCTTGAAGCAGAGACTGAAGCACAAGCAGAAGCAGATGGTGACTCGCGACAAAAGGGGGGGAAACATAGTTGCACATCGCATCCCCAAGGGCGCAGCGCGACTCGGCTGGCCTGCGTTGGCACAACACACAATGCGCCAGACTGCTCCTCGCTGTTTCTCTCCGCCACCTTTCTCCCCTTCTCCGATCCCTGTCCCTTTCAATGTCACCTTGCCCAAAGGGCGGGTGCGACCTTGTCCATCGAGATCCCGTCCGTCCCGGATCAACGAGCGCCCTGCACCACGGCACCGCGCGAGCAGTGCGCGGGCGGCACACCTAGGGTGCCATCGATCACGAAAATGGCCCTGCAACGTCGTCGTCGATGATGAGCGCAGGACCTGACTCTCGGGGCCCGGGATGGAGGGTCGTTTCGAAGAGATCAACAACACGCAGCAAAAAAAAAAGCTTACTTGGAGCAAAACAGCCAACCGCGTCCTTTTGCGAGAGTCGTGTGGTGGGCTACCATGTATGTCCCCTGCCCGTATTGAAGGAGGGAGAAATGCGAGGGGGCCGGGAAACATCCGCGACGCGCCAACCCCTTCTCTTTTCCCACCCAGCGCTTCTGCAAGGAACGACCTCAACTGCCGAAACTGTACCGCGAGATCCCGTTTTGCTGTACATCTAAACTTTTTTTTTTTTTTCCCTCTTTGACCAAGTTGTCTGACTCGAAGGGGAACCACGAGCGGCACATGTACTCCTCGGACTAGCATGGTAGTAGGGTACGGGTCAGGTCTGACTGCGCAAGCATGGCACGCCCGGATCATCTGTATGCCCTTTCACCCTCCTTCTCCCCTTCGCACGTCGAAAAAAAAAATCTTTTTTTTCACCTTCGGGCTTCGTCTGAAGAAATCATGGCTTTCGGTCTTAACGAAGCTCCGGGGCGCGGCAACAGAGTGGGTTAGCGCCAGGAAAGGGCTGGAAAAGGGAATCCCGCGGCGGGCAAGCGGACGGCGTCGGCGGTCGCAGAGCCCGCGGGGTGGGACCGTGCTGGCGGGTCAGGACCGAGCGTAAAGTTTGTTAGATTTGCCCTGCTGTGCTCGACGTCAGAAAGGCCGACTCTGTCGAGGGCCTTCGACTCTGTCAAGGTTTCACACGGACGGCAGAACGGGTCGCTGGGCGGGCTCGAGTACGTTCGCTGCGCAGTCGAGATAATTCATGAGGTCATTGGGGTCATGGCGCCTCGCATGCGGGCCTCGAATCAGGCATAACGGGAGCGGTACGAGCAGTCAGAAGAGTTCTGAAGGCTGTCGGGTGCTTGGAGCCGTCAATCGAGTACTCCTCCCCCCTTCTCCTTTCCTGGTCAGCGTCCGTGGGGTAACATGAAGCCCCCAAAGTCTAAAGTCAACCGGCGCGACCATGACGGTGAGCGGGACGGTGTTGCCAATGATGAGGCATCGTAGGAGCGTACTTGTAGGACTGGCATTCGATCAGTCTGCATCTCACAGGGCCGTC
The DNA here is from genome assembly GCF_003724135.2 of Verticillium nonalfalfae. Lineage (NCBI taxonomy): Eukaryota > Fungi > Ascomycota > Sordariomycetes > Glomerellales > Plectosphaerellaceae > Verticillium > Verticillium nonalfalfae. The sequence goes on along the minus strand of NW_021167437.1, from coordinate 13,400 downwards.
AGCGATGCCGATCTCAAGAATGCCATGTCAGCCGTGTACAGCAGAGATTGTCTATCGACGCCGTTACGCACACTTGAAACACCCGCAACGTGCCCCTCCAGTCATCGTCCTCGACCATATTGCCAAGTCCATGATGTGGTGTGTCCTGGAGGTCTTCGCGCTGGCATCGAGATGATCGATTGAGGATCACGACTCAGCACGAAGCGTGGAGACGATGGGCCTCGGCAACAGAACCAATCGTGCTGCTGCTGCGCAAGTCTTGTCGTCGTCTAAGTACCGGCTCAGCGGGTCATTTCCACGATCCCCCGCACAAGCTACACGGACGGAAAGCGCATAAGCAAGCAAACCTTCGCCGAGCTAAGAGCGTAGAGCGTAAGCCCGCAGCCGTCCGAGAGCGCAGCGGCGCCTGGTTGGCGCGACAGTCCGGCGGCGCGGCATCGCCCTCGCCGTATCACCAGTCAACCGTTTTCTTGCGTGCGCCGTGCAGTGCACCGAGTGCTGTGCTGGACCGCGTCCTGTCGTGGGTGTGTGCATGTTCTGGTCTGTCGCTGCACGCACCGGCATCTCGCCCGACCTGATTAGTGGGCGTTAGTGATTATCCTCTGTACCGAGAGTTGGGGACCATCAGCATCTGAATACCAGCCCGCCGGTCAGCCTGGGAATAAACAGCTCACCCTCCATGCCCCCCCCGACAGCCAGGCAATATCGAGGCCATCCCTTCATCTGCAGTTCCCACCAGTCAGCGTCCAGAGGTGACCTGTTGCCGCCCGTCCAACCCTCACCGCAAAACCCAATGCCCGGATACCCAATGGGGATCATGACATGTGCCAAACAGCGCAACCCCCCCGCGACACGTTGTTCCGCGCCCAAAACCCCACACCCTCCCCCCCCCCTCCCTACCTCCTTTGCTCGCCTTGCGATGCGCAGGTGATCTGCCTCCCTGCACTTGTGCTGCGCTTCCTGCTGCGCTGCCTGCTGCACCCAGTGGCATGGCTCGCAGGGGCACATGTCGCAGCCAAACGCACGAGGCACACGCATACATGGACGCAGGATTGCGGCGCGGGGGGGTCCTTCCATTCAAGGATGCGGAAACGAAAGAGTCATCAAGACGGTGAAGGGTGAAAGGTGAGGGGTGAGGGTCAGAGAGGGGGGGGGCAGGATGCAAATGGCGGTCTCGTCGAAACCCCAGCATGGGTAAAGAAACGGCAACAGATCGCCAGTCTCTCTGTCAGGCCGCCGGGGTGCGGAACACGCCCCTAGCAAACCAGAGAAGGGCATTGGTAGCCGGTTTGTTGCTCCATGTCCATCCCCATCCCATCCGTCGGCTTCGACGAGGCGGCGTGAGATGTACTTGACGCCCAAGTACCTATGTTGCGATGTGTACTTCCGTTCCAAGTCTTTCGTTTGATGCTTGGGATGGACGAGCCTCGAGACGTGCCATTCGCCCTTCCCACCCACTGCTGGCGCGCCCCCAACTTCGACAAACGCGGCAGGCAGGCCGCCCGGGCATAAAACGGCAAACTTTCTGACAGCCTGACCCGGCGGCCGTCACGTCGACGCCTGCACACCACATGTGGCTCTGTTCCTTGTCCACCCGAGACATGGCGTTGGCAATCACGATAACGAGCCTTCCTGTGCGTGGCGAGAGCAACAGACTGCCTTTCCTCCACCCAGTAATAGGATGAGGAACAAAGCCTCCCGTCTCTGAGCTAGAGGGACGCGGACGGTCTGGAGTCTTGCCGTGAAGCTGTCACACTGAATCCGATAGGTAAAGATGCCGAGCCATGTCGCCGGCGTCCACGGCCTCTCTCGGCGCAGCACCACAGATGCCTGTGGCTGATGCCCTAGCTGACGACAGATGAACCCAACAGCTGAGCCATGGCAACACGACATAGTTGCGAGCCCAGCAACGGTCCTTCAAGTCGTCCGATGTGGATATAGTACCTACTCCGCGGCACAATGGTCCACGCCTACCGCCCACTCAGCCCACTGGGCTCACGTCCGTCCGCCAAACCAAATCTACGACTACGCACCCTGGCCGATCAACAAAGGGGCCGCGTGACCCAGCCGTGCCGTCCGAATCCGGTGGGTTGCGCTGACGCGACCACTGTAGGATGGCAGCCCGCCAGCATTACCTGCCACCCCTCTTCCCAAGTCCGCCGCCAGCCTCGTACGTTGTTGTCGGTGGGCTGCGGGCTGCGAGTGATGGGTGCTCGGTGGACAGCCGAGAATAGCAGTCTCGGGGGAGATAATTCGTTCGGGTGGACTGGTAGGGCCGCGGACGGCTTGCGCGGACGGGGCTGTTGATCCGCTGTAAGGCAAACTCAATATGGCGCCATGGATGGTTACTCGAAAGGAGCCTGGTACTGCAGGGAGCTACCAATGCGATACAGAACAAAGCCTTTGTTCAAGCGCCGAATGACCACAGACCGTACACCGACGTGAAACACGGGTGCCATCATTACCTGTCAGATACGGGATTGTGAGAGAGGGGGAGCTCTTGTCAGCATGGATACATACTGTACATACGGGCGATCAACAGCCCTCCCTCCAGTGACGCATCATCTCCTCCCGTGGTGGGGACGGGACAGCACAGCACACATGGCCATCTCGAGCGCCCTGATGCGATACGACGCCTTGATGCGATGCAACCCCCCTTTGGCGTGCCCCCGCACGGAAAACGACACATCACCAAGACGACGATCATGTCACCATGTCGCCATACATAGTACTCGACCAAATGCCTGTCGCATTGCCGACCCTCCAATTGAGGACCTCGTGATTCCGCAACCGGCAAAAATCCAGATAAGACCTGGCAAGGAGTAGTCAAATTGTCACGATGATGCGATTGTGCCACAAGGCGACATGCGAAGCGCCGAAAGCGACCGCTCACCACCTTGACAAGGTGGCCTAGTGTAGGGAGGTGCTGGGCCGTGGTCTTTTCTCCCTCGGTGGGCTTGGCGTCGCTGCGCAGCAACGGTCGATATATTGGCGATTGAGGTTGCAGTATTTGACGGATTCGGATGATTTGCGCTGCGTAGCTGAACACGCAGCCAAGGCAAATCATGTCAAAAGAAAGACAGGCCTTTGTTGGATTTGCTCATCACTCACCGTGGAGGCTACAAGAAGCAACTTGCCATCAAGCCCCAACACGATTCTGCCCCCCCCCTCCCCTTTCCGCCAGTCAGCCCCCGATCGACAGGGGGCACCCTCGCACCATTCACCTCTGCCCCTGTTTCCACGTGGAAAATCCAGTTGCAGAGAACCAACAGGGGTAGACACACCTTCAGAAGTGGGGGCGTTCTCGTTTTCGCCGGCCGGGGGCGCTAGGACCATTGAATCAACCCGTCCCAGAAAGCACAGCGCTCGTTCGCTTTTCAGCTGGGTGGTCGCGGACATCTTCTCTGGCACCATGTTTCAGACACAGATCGTTCCTGCCATTGGCCATGTAACGAAGACGGAGGGCCCGAGGGCGTGGTGATGGTGGCGCTGTGGCATGCACGGACGAGCGAACAACGTGGTATTCCCTTTTGCCTTTTGTGTGCTTTTGTTGGATGAGGAAGGTTGGTGGATATGCTTACTATGAAGCCACTCGGCGGATAAGGGTATTCTGCAGGAACGAAGTACACTCCTCGAGTCAGATGCAGTGCTTTTTGATACGCGTAACTGACAGCCGAAAGATTTTGGGAGACCAGAATCCATGTGGTCAGCCCCCATGACAACCGGATTCGGTGATGGCCTCGGTCGACAATGACCAAAGGGGTTCGTTTCAACCGCCTGGTGGTCGGTCCATGGCCTAACTGATCGTACCGTACGCAGGTGTAAATATGCCGTCATGGATCTATCCACCATCGCAGTCGTCGTGGCGCTGCCGCCAAGTTATGATCCCGCTGAAAGAAGTCGCCGACGCAACGGAGTTCCCGCCGCTATCATACTCACCAGGCCAAGGTCGAACTCGTGTCCGTTGTCAATTGACGGCGTCCAACGGCGCCATGATTTCTTTGTCAATCGCTCGGTGCCTTGACGCTGCGATGGGTCGTTTGGCGTGCTTTCATAGGGTGCTTTCATAGGGCTGTGATCGTGGCAAGGAATCACACCGATGCAAGGCACAGCGTACGATCACAAGTCTCGGTGTCTTGCTTTTAGCGGGAAGAAACCAACAGACAAGGTGACATGCGCAAAAACTGTGCGAAAGACCAGTTCCTGAACCGGGGTGTCGACAAAGTACTGGTACAACCTTTGCCAATGTCAATTGACATGACTCTCCATTTTCAGCGCAAAGGTCTTGAGTGTGAGCTAGCAAACAGCCAGATACCAGGAGAAGAAAACACGTGCAAATTGAGCAGAAATCATACAGGCAATAGTGGCTCCATCATGAGGGGCCCGCGCCTCGTCAGTTTGGTGACCTGCCGATCTCGGCGACATTTGGCTTCATCTGTACCTGGCCATTTCGCCGTCATTTTACTCATCGTGTGCGGCGACAACATACCTTGTTTGGTTGTCGGTGTGTTTTGACACAGGTTGCCTCGGCGGAGGCTGTCCCTCCTGCAAACGGAGCCAGATGCCGAACCGCCAAGAAAGACCGCGCGACAGGCCTCATTGGCAATCTCTTGCACCAGTCAGCTGATGGCACCCGGAACCCAGGGCTATCGGTTCGGTTGCGCAGCTGGGCAAGGATGACAGTCAAGTACGATCGTCGCAAGTTGGTCGATACTTGCCAAGAAGAAGCCCAGTAGCAAGCGCCACCTGTCAGGGCACAGTTTTGAGGTGGGTGGTGGAATTGAGACGATTCATGGTGCGAGACTGACTAGTAGTCGTGCTGACCGGTTTGCCGGTTGAGTTCTGGTTTGCGATCGTTGCTTATCGGAAGGATCGGCTCTGGCTTGCCTCCAGGCTTTTGCTCGGACAGGATGCTCCTGAGGCGCCATTCGATCGTCACTCGAGTGTAAGAAGTTGGCAGCCAAAAAGAGAAGGCGACGCGATGCGACCACTTTGACTGACTTGGCACATCGCGTCGAGAGATCTTGGCCAATTGCCTTGGAACCCAGGCGGATGGACTGGTAAATGTTGGCAGTTGCCCATTGCTGAAAGTTGGCAATGTTGGGATGGGCAATCTGGTACCCTGGTCGGCACACTGCCTAGGCTGGATGTGCCAACCTCTCGGGTCCGATGCTCACGAGACCTGTGAATGCAACGCTGACCAGTTGGTCTGCTATAGATTTGATTTGGTAGATTTTTCTTTACCTCATCCGGCAATAGGGAAGAAATTTTCTTGTACCCATCAGCAGGTTCCGTGGGGCGAGGGGAGGACTTAGTGACAAGCTCCTCCAGCGTCATGGAAATGAAGATGCGCGGTCGGCGGCAGGGATGGGACCGTTCGCGCTTCGTAGTCTTGGTCATTCCTTTCGATATCTGCTCAAGGCCGACCGCGGGGGCCCTGTCGGGCTGGGACCGGGTGTCACTGCGACGGCGAAGCGGTCTCACCGAAGCGGCGATCTTCAACGGCTGCTTGGCAATCGCACTATCCCCATCATTTTGTTCACGGACCAGGTCCCTGAAAATCTTGCGTCCCATGGAGTAAGTACATGTATTCCTTGCTAGCATGGCGTTGTTCACAGACGACCTAGTATCGTCATGCCCTGTGTGAAAAGGGGTTCGTTGAAGGGGGGCGAATTCAGGGGAGCCACAGCCCTCGAGCGTCGAATCGAAGACTGGAGCAGAGGTTTGAAATTGTTGCGTGCCGGAGATTTTGGGGGTTTGCAGAGTCCGAGTGTCGCTTGGTCCCCTGTATCGTATAACCACAGCAGCGGATCGAAAGGCTATTCTTGGGACACGACAAGTGACAAGATCTAACCTCTGTTTCGGTGAAGAGAGCCAGCACTTTGCCCCTCTCCGGAGATGAGGTGCTCCTAGTATCAGGTTCGTACTAAGCCTCAAGCCTGCGGTTATGGCCAGATGGCCACTTGGGAGATTCTGACGGCGGGTGCACAGTCATGCGGGTCATCGGCTGCTCGAGACTGTATCAGACGAATTGCCTCTGAGGGATGAAACGAAACATCGCCTTGGTTAGCAAGATGATGCGCCAGAGAGGCGCGAGCGATGAAAGCTTTTTACAAGCTAGCAAAGAAGTACAGAGCAATGAGCAGAAGGGCTTGAAAAGCCGTAGCTGAGCTGGGTTGAAATTGACCCGCATCGTTGGGCAGAACTTGGCCCTTTCGGTAGTTGCCAAAGTGTACCGTTGATGGCTGCCATGTGTCCGCGCAACAGCCGCTCCGTCAACCTACCTACCGTAGTTGCTGGCGACGCGAAGCCTCTTGCGTATTGCTTGCGTTGCTTTCGACTGGGACAACCCGCACCCAAATTGGAAAGGGGGCGGAAACACGGGCACTCTCTGGTCCAAGCCACGCGATGGTGAGGATGTCCTGGCGTGTGGTCGGTCGGGCGGTAGGACACATGACATGGCGCCGGATAAATCAATCTTGTTGAGTTTCTGGTCCGTTGGTCAAGGAAAAGCTCCCGTGCGTGCATTCGCCCCAATCTCCCGGGCAAGCAGGGCTTGGGTTTGGGACAATTGAGACGAGCGGGTGTCCATCGTCTTACAGGGAACAGCCTGTTAGGCAGCTCAGGTACAATAATCGAACAAAATTTCGGTGGGTGGGGGATGAAGCAGCATTGTACTGATGGGCTGGGTGGGCATCAGGGGCCAGGAGCAGCACGGGCACAGGGGCCAGGAGAGGGAGCGGAGGCAAGAAAGGCTCTAGCGCACCTGCCAAGTGGCTTCGAGAAGAATTGGAAGGACCGATGCACGCTTCGCGAAGGAAATTATGGGGCTCAGAGCACCAGCCAAACCGGAGCGTCGGTACCGCCTGGCCTACCTGTGCTGGCTTTTCTGCCCTCCTCGTCTGGGGCCTCTGCTCCGTGTGGATCACGATCGGTCCTTCCTGTCTGCTACCAGCCTGAATATGAATGGGATCCGCTTGACATCTGCGGCAGAATTTCACCGTGTCCCGTTCAGGCGTGCCCACTAGGCACTGCGGCGTGGTCCTGTACAGTACATGGTACATGCCGCTGCAGGCGGCTGCCCGTCGTGCTAACTTCTGTATTTGCCTGACATGACGAGGAGCAGGGATTATTTGCTACAGGCCTGACACGTTCAGAGGGGCCATGCCTTGGAATGCGGAAGGAAAACGGGGAATGAGAGTCTTCTGCCTACGTGCCCCTCCCAGCGACCGCTTCGCCCAGCAGAAAGGACAGGGTGGCCATTGGCTCTCGGCAGGCCAGATCACCTGGTGACTCACGACCATAGGCCGACGACCAACATCAACGAGGCGGAAGGAGCATTGTCACGATGATGTTGCTGACCGCCGGTTGCACTGCGGTGTATTCGGAGCTGCCTCCGCTCGTCAACGTGGCCCTGTCCGTGAATGTGATTGCGGTAGTCGCGCGCTGCATGCATGCCCCTCAGTCTGAAACGGTTCTCCGGGTATTCATTTCATCAGCTGGCCGGCTGTTCTCTCAGTTCTGGCGACGGACCGCTCACAGTGTGTGCGTCAGTCAGCAACCCATCACAGCCACGTTACCACGGGGAAGGAATCACAACTCTAGTAAGGCTGCATGAAGAACGGAAGGATCGCCCCCCTCCCCCTCCCCCTCCCCCTCTCTACCGACGTCCCGGTTCATCAGCGCATCACACATTCTCTATACCACGCTGAGCCCAACACGTGAGAAACTATCCATCTCCGAACACTTACTTGAACGGTTGCCCCAGCCGCAGGCCACGCCCACTTCCCATCGTCCGAGCGCCACCTCATACGATTCCACAACGGAGGAAAGGAATGCTGTGGCGGCCATCTCGCCAGGTCTTTGGGACTCGGAAAAGTAGCTGACCGAGAAAAAGCAATTCCTGGGGACCATCTTCGACCACCTCTGCTCGCGAACAGACGCGCGACATCCATCGGAGGCGTCAGCCCGTGTTTACTCTGCCACCCATTGCTTTTCCTGAGGGGCTGGTCGTGGGCTGAGAGTCTATCGACGAGACATACGCCGCATCCAGATTGCTGGGAGAGCAGCTGGTAATGCGTTCGTCCCATGCCCTGTCGCACACCGGGGCCTCTTGTTGGCACCAGCGTTCAGTAGGGCGTTGTCGTATCCGAATATAGGGCACACCGTCTAGCAACAGGCGTCGAGCGGCTGATGACCCTTTTCTCTCTTGTCGTCTCCTTTTTTTTTTTTGCCTTTTTGTTGCCATTTGCCAGCTTGTTCCCGCCCGGCTAGGAACACGCCTGCAGTCGAGGCTCCGCTAAGACAAAGGAAACTAAGGGGATAGAGTTAGTCCTTTGACAGCACCGGAGATTCTAGTTTCGTCTTGGTGGTCTGCGCCTGGCCTGTTAGGGGCTCTCGGGCCTGGCCCCTCCACCGAGGACAAAGAGAGGTTACTGTGGACAAGTGCATTGTTAGGAGTTCCGGCGGCCGAGGCATTCTGGGGCGGCCATGCCAAACGTCACCGGCATTTGGCGGTACTAATACCAATTACAGTTTGTTATCCTCCGTGACTACACAAACAGTATACATGCTCACCCCGTACCCTCATCCTGTCAGATCAGTTTGATTCGCTTCGCCGGGGCATTTCTGACGAACGTGGCATGGCATTACTGGGCGATGGAACAGACTGGGGGGGGGGGGAGGGGAGGCCAGGGCTGGCCAGGCTGAGCTGACAGATGCTGCATGTGTGTAATTTGACCCTGGGACGGGCGCACAGAGGAGAAAGTACGAAGCAGGTTTGGAGAGGGAGCCACATGATACTTTCACACGAAACCGGCCACAAATTTCTCGTGAGATTTGCAATTGGAGTTTCTCTCCATCGCGCTGCGTCTCCAATGCGCGAATGACCTCGCTCATTTCCGTGAGGGCCCCGCCAGAGGGCCAGCCTGTTGTCTATTGCTGCTGCAGCTTGTCTCGTGTGTCTCGTCGTGTGTCTTGTCGGGCGTTGACCGCCGGTAGCTAGAACCTTTTTCTGTCTCGTCAAGCCGTCTCGTCTAGTGATGTCTGGCTTCGCTTCGCTCGCTTCCGTGCCTCCCTACCCCCCCGTCGCAGGCACGAACGGGACGATGCGATACGATGAAGCGTGGCCCTGAATCGGCGGCGCACATGCACATACAATGTCCACGATCCACTCGCCGAATAAAGACACCAGCATCAGTGATAGTAGTAGGGCGAGCGGAGCATCGGACCCTGAAATTGACGTTGTCGGAGCCACATCCTGGCCCTCCTGCTCGCTCACGCTCCAACATTCCGAGACAGCTCATCCTCGCAGCTTCGCGCGAGCTTGTTTCCCAGCGCATGACGGAGCGACCAGAGGCGCAACGGGAATGCGGGCGTCGGGGCCGCGTGAAGGGGAAGGGGGTGGAGGGGGCTGCTCTTCTCGCGCTCTCATTTCAAAACACAGGAGCTGGGGGGAAAGGGGGCCCGAATGATGCGGCGATGCAGCGGTTTCTGTTTCCATGCGTGCCTGCTTCCGGAGGCGGTATTTTGGCGTGGATGGGAATAGTCTCGTCGGCCCCTTTTCCGTGTGCGACTGGCCGGCAGAGCGATCGGTCGGTGTCTGTCGGTGTGTTTGGAAATAGTTATTTCGGCCAGCGCTGATTGCGTATTCTTCAGGCAGACGCGCAGTGGGCGGCCACGGAGGGCAGAGATGGGGCACAGGTGCGAATGAGCCCCTGTCGCCCTGTGTTGGGCTCCCACTGACAGGGTGTCTCCGCCAGTGAGTCAGCCCGCAATGGGACTGCTGAGCAGCAAGAGAAGCATCAGAAGGCACGGAAGAAGGTAGCAAGTACCGATACAGATGCGACTGCGACAGAAGGGCGACCGAACGACAAGGGGGGGGGAGAGAGCGTGCGATGAAGGACCTGAAGCCTGAAGCCTAAAAGCCACATGTTATGAACAGGGGGTACGCGGGGCGATGGGCTTGGGGGGGGCCAATGTTTCATTTCGCTCGTTGCGGCGGTCAAGCCCCACGGCCTGCGTCACGGCCACCGTCACCGTCACCGCCCAAGAAGAAGACGGGGCACGCATCTCATCCCATCCCTTCCTGCCTGAGCCCGTACCTGGTACCCTCCCCTTGCTTGGTTGTGATTACAGTGGGCGGAGCGGCATTACGGTGGGAGGGAGATGGCGTACCGCCACCGCCGTCCAGTGCCGAAGCCGACCTCGTGACGGAGATCCCTAGCAAGCGAGGCCCTGCTCGGTGTTGGATGTTGAATGCTGACTGCTGGGTACAGGGGCGCAACGGCACCTCTGATTGACGACCTCACCGTCCCTACATTGCCTGACGGCCTGCCTGACCTTCCCTTCGTCACCTACGTGCGGCGGTACCTTGGGTACCAACTTGGCTGCTTACGGCCTGTCACGGGGTGCACCCACCCCCCTTTCGTTTGGATTGAATTGTCAATTTCCCAACAAGAGCCTCCCTCGAACGACGACGACGACGACCGTCCGAGGGTTCGGCTGCGGCTCCAATGACCCAGGCATTACCAAAGTCCGAATGCCGACAGCCCAGCGCTCAGCGCCCTGTGCTTCGTGCTCAGCACGGTACGGTACGTAGAGGCAAGGAAGGTGACGGGACAAAGAGCAGTGTCGTTGTGCTTTGTCAGAACCCCCCAGCATTAGCATTCGGCGCCGTCGCCAGGCACTGGGCGTTTTGTCCTGGTGCGCTTCGAGTGGGTTGCCCGATGTTGTCAAGCGCTGGCCCAGCACCAAAGAGGGTAATAAAAGGGGGGGGGAGACTCCAAAGCCAAGACAGTTGACACAGACGCATGGACTCTGCTTGTGGTTGTGGCTAAACGTTGCGTCGGTACGTACCGGACCTCGATCCCCGTCTCAAACGGTACGTCTTGCCCGTCTCTTTTTTTTTTTTTTGCTTTCCTTCCCTTTTCTTGTCTGGTGCCTCTCTTCTGTCTGCCCACCCCTGTCTTGTCTTCTTGACCCCTGCACCCCTGCTTCCCGATCTGCCTGACCCTGGTCCTAGACCCAGGCTCCGCTGCTGGGATGAGGATGAATGACATGGTCGCTGTACATCGAGAGGTACTTGTGGGGCGAGCGCGACCAAGTTTCTGTTGTCCCATCTCGCCCATCCAGCACAGGCACAGGCAGCGAGCGGCCCTTTGCTTAGGGACCGCAGACAGTAAGAAAAGGGCAGGCGCTCCGAGGTCTAATACATAAGGACCCCTTTCCCTCCCCAGCATCCCATGAGGCTTGCCTGCTCAGATCATCCATCACCAGATACCATTGAGTCGTATTTCGAACACTCTTCTCTATCACTGCCTCTCTTGCACATCAGCAGACCACCCACGCAACCAAATACCACCAGCCAGCCAGACAACCCTCTGCCACCTACAACCCGGCTTACACCACGAATTACCAGAACGACACAAAGCAAGCTCTACAGCTTCTCTTCGCAAAGGAAAAAAACCACAACCGCTCTCACAATGGCCAACAGCACCAACTTCGACGCCATGCCTGCCCAGCGTCCTTCGCAACTTCCTCCCTGCCCTGGGCCTCCTCCCAGTCGTCCTCTGCCTCCCACACCAAAGCGTGGTTAGGATGGACAGTGACGACACTGCCTTTCTTCGAGTCGACGGGGCCGCCACCCCGAAGACGACGCAGCCAATACGACTTATCAGACGACCTCTTTGAGCCTCTGGCATCATGGAGCCGTCGGACTTGAAAACTCCCCTGCTTCTTCTCTGCCTATACCCATCCCAGGAGGAAGGGGTGGGAGGGCAGACACGTTGTGCACAACGTCTCGCCGTCAGCCTGCAGCTGCCGGCACCCGACAAATGACCTTGTGCATCCCAACCATGCCTTTCCTCCTCGAACCACATTATGCACGCAATCATGCTCCGCAGCAACCATCAGCTCGCCCTTTTCCACCGAGCCGGTTTGGTTACGCCTTGCATTGCACCGCCCGCTGCATCCTCGTGGTCGAAGCCTCGTCTGCCTTTTGCCGAGGAACATGGTCCCCAATGGGGTGATCCCTCCCCTTCCTCTCTTCTCGCGCGAGCGCCCGCATGCGCATATACACAAGACCGCCTCGAAAAGAACACACAAACAGGGATCGCATCTAGGGGCCCCCGCGTATCAAAGAGCTGGGCTCGACAACGGACTCGCACTCAACTGCGAAAAACATCCATCCACCTTTACCCATTTTACTGCATGAGCGAACGGCCTCTCGCCCCGCCATTCAGTAGGACACTTCAACTGTACCATACACAATAGACCGATACAAAAACGGTCCAATACTTTAATCCATGAACGGCACGCGCTCTCGCTCGCTTTCTCTCTCTCCCGTACACACACGTACTGGGAAGAGAACATGCGCAGGGATACACGAGGAATTATGCTTGACCTCTCCTTCTGTACATCAAAATCATGCATACACACTCCGGCGCTTTATCACTTATTATTTATACTTCTTCCTCTTTCGTTCCATATTTTAGAAGGATTTCATACATCGTCGCCGATACCCCCATACCTCCCGAGTTTCCCCTCTGCGACGGGATTTCGGTGAGAAGTAGAGTTATGATTGGCCTGGGTAGGAACAGGGATACGTTCAGGACAGGATGGGTACAAACGAGGAATCAAGGAGGGGACTATCCGAGAAACGAGAATCAGAAGTTGACGATTTACTACCACATCTGCTGCCCACCGTGTCTGATTTGCTACTGTGATTGATGTGCATGTTCTTTCCTTTCTTTTCACAATCGTTTGCAAGATGCCACCGCCGTGGGCAGCAAAACCATGCCCTGACGCTGTCACCGGCGAGCGGCAAGTGCCCACTCTCCGAACCCCCCTCCAACACACTTGTCTCTCCATGCTCGGAAAGTACATCACCACTGAGACAAGTCACGACAGGCACCCGCCGCTACCTCTCGATCCCACCGCATCCGGCGCTGCGCCCATCACACAATGCCCACCGTGCTCTCCGCCGGCGATGACTACGGAAGTACGTATCCTGCCCAGCCTACTATTCGTCCCGCCCTCGCGCGCGCCGGTTTCGATGATCGTCTTGTGTGTGTCTTTTTGTTTCTCTGTCGCACTCACCCGGCCAGGGGGGGCCCGCGGCCGCGCTGTGTTTCTCATACACTCCCGTCCGCCCGCTCGCGCCGCGCCGCGGAACAATAATCGCGTGTTGCCTTGTCTCTCGTCACATTTTTGGCGGTGCCCCCTCCCCTTCACTCCCCTCCCCCTTGTCGTATTGTCCCAATGCCCAGCCCCTCTGCGCTTCTCTCCCCCGCGAGCGCCGCAAGCGGCATAAAACATGGTACAGGGACGGAAAACGACAGGAGACGTGGCCGTCGGGCGGAGACGCGACAGATCGTGGGCGGGAGACAGAGGGGAAGGGG
>NW_021167436.1:13656-34818 GCF_003724135.2 Verticillium nonalfalfae | reverse complement strand
GCTCTTATTTCTCAGACATGCACCCTCCCCCCCCCCCCCCCCCCACCGGAACAGAGTCGAGACACTGAAGGGAAGGACGCAAATCGAAAGACAACAATCCAGATCGACGGCCGCGTGGGAAGGACTTTCGATTTTCTTTTCATTTGTTTCGGATATTCCAAGCTGGGTCCTTCACATGCTGGGTGCCCGGGCTGGGAGCCGCCATGCTTCCTCATACGCTCATAACGACCACCCATCGACTGACACGGCTGACACGCCCCCAAACTCGTGCAGCACGTCCATTCGCATTTGCCCCAAGATGAGAGCTTGCCCTTTATTGACATTCTAGCTCTGCTGGCACGCGTGTGTAACAAGAGGGGGAAGAGGAAGAAAGGAGGGGGAAAAAAAAAGAGGATGATCGTGGGAATTCCAGTCAACCCTCGTGACCGACGTCTCTCCCCCTCCCAAGAGGACCGCGCACATGCATGTGCGATGAGAGAGAAACATATATACCAAAAACCCATCGTCATCATACTGTCCGTCTATACAGACCCCGAGCCGTCCCTGCTCTTTACGGACTCGACCCGACGGCAGACACAAAACAAGGCAGACACGCCCTCTCTCTTTCTTTCTTTCACCTTCCCGTCGTTTCCGTCTGTCCGTTCGTCCTCCTCCTCGCTGAAAAAGGGGCGAGGCGGCACACCCACAACGCCATCCATCCCTCACCGGCCGCAGCGCAACGTAAGATGCTGTATACGCACGCTGACCCCATTTCGATACCCAACGACCCCAGTGACCGGCCGCGGGCTGACCTCGAGCACCGAACCAACCCTGATAGAGTTTCCTTTTTTTCCCCATCCCGAAAAAAGTGGCAAGTGGCAGAGGGCAACCTGTCAAGGGTAGGATTCCCTACCGCCCTTGCACGCTGACCAGCGATGTTATTGAGCGTAGCCTCCCTGAGGCCCGTACAGCCTCTGTCGTTTCTCTGGCCGATCCTCGACAGCCATGCCGTCCGGCACACGCATCTGCTGCTGCATCTGGGGCGGTAGGCCCTGGGTCGGGAATGTCGCACGCTGGGCTGACGTTGGCGTGATGACCATCTGTTGCGGGTTGCCCATGGCGTATCCCGGCTCCATAGTGGCCACGTGGGGCGACTGCTGATGGATCTGCCCAGGCGAGTGCCATGAGGTCGTCGTCGCCGGAGACTGGCTCGGCGTGTCGACGCGGACTTGGGGAGGCAGGCCCATCGTTCCCATCTGCGCACTGCCGGGACCCACAGGTATGTCGTCGATCGGAGGCGCGTTCTTCATGAGATGCGCGACGTGCTTTCGCAGGATACGCAGCATGCCGTCCTTGGTAAAGGGCTTGGCCAAAACATCGTTCAAACCTGTGAGGGAAGGGAAAAGTCATGTCAGCGATGCAGTCCCACAGTGATGTCGCTACTAATGATGGGGAACTTACTCCAGTTGAAATAGTGACTGATATCTTCCGGGCGAATGTTCGACGTCATGGCGACCACGGGCACATCGGGGTGCACCTCGCGGATCAGTTGCGTTGCCGAGACACCGTCCATGTGAGGCATGACAATGTCCATGAAGATCAGATCGAAATACCCGGCACCGACTTCCTTGCACTTGTTGACAGCGTCGATACCGTTTTCCTGGACAGAGTCAGCAACCTGCTTCCTACGACAACTGTGGATTTCCTGTCACATACCGCAACCTCTACCTGGCACTCCATCTGCGACAAGAACTTGGCTCCTATCCTCGAGCAGGTCCTATCATCCTCGACAAGGTAGACACGCGGCTTCTTCGATCCCCACAGCGAGTTGTCCTGCGGCGGTGCTGCCCTGCCAGCAGGGCCTGGCGGCGCCGGCGTGGCACCGCCTGGTGGGTTCGGCGTTGCCGGCCCCGGCTCCTGCTTGACCATGGTCTGGTTCGGGTAGTCATTGGTGAGGGTCGGCAACGAGTTGAGGGTGTACGGAATGTTGTTGAAGTGGTCTTGCGACAAGGGATCGATGCCAACGTTTTCGCCAACAGGGTAGACGAGATGACGCATATTGACGTGGTCGGCCATCATGGGAGGCATGGAGCCCGGCTGGAACATGAGGGACGACGCCGAGTCGGGCGGCGAGCTCTGGGCGTACATGCCGTTGAGGCGCTCAAAGTCGCGTTCGACCATGGAGTTTGTCGTCACCGTGGACAGAAGCTCGCGGGCGCGGCGCAACTCGGGCGCCTGCTCCTCCATGGTGCCGCCGTTCATGTGGGCCGCAGCCTGGTTCGGATACCTACCAGTGCGCCATCGCTCGTCAGGACTGGAGAGGAAATTCAGAAGCTCATGCGTTGACTGCCTCTGTACGTCAATGGTCTTCTGCAGCGAGTGCACCTCATGCACAAGCGTCTTGTTGGCGCGTGAGAGCTCAACAAACTGCTCCTGCAGGGCCTGGACCTGCTGCTGTTGCGCGAAGAGTGTCTCCTGGAGCAGGTTGATGGACTGGTTGGTGGTGAAAGAGTCTTCCGTTGGCTGGGCCTTGCGTTGGGCGGGCGCCTTGCGCCTGATGTTGTCGAGGTTGTCTTTCCTGTCCGCTCGAAACGCAGCATGCTTGAATTCCCAGGCCTGACGACACGGTCAGCGATCGCATGCTCCAAGTGGACAGCGCCAAGCCACCCTCTCTGCTCACCTGTTTGCCGTAAGGCGACTCATTGTTCTCGTCGTTCCGTCGAAGCTTGTGAAAGTCATATTTATTCAGCTGGCGTACAAAGCTCGAGAAATTGCTGTGCTTGAAGTGCTTGGGCAGGATGTCGTTGGTGAACTTGTCCGTCTGTGATCGGGTTAGCGCACTGCAAAGCAAGGCAAACAGCCAGGGGCCAAGGCTATGCGATGTACCTCAAGGATGACAAAGGTGTCGCCCTCGTTTCCCCATCTCACAATGTTCGCGTATGCAGGGTCCTCGAGCATCCTGTAATGGTTAGCAGCCGCCGAGAGGCCATGGTCGTTGGACGGACGGCAGGGTGGACGAACTTGTAGAGCTTGCGAACCTGCAGTATCACTGTTAGCAACAGACCCGCCATGCGCCACACGATAGAGAGTTGATTTGGGGGCCAACGTACAAAGTCGCTCGAGTTATTCCCGCCCTGTGCGGCGCCATCACCTTCGGGAGGCATGATGCGTTCTCTGGCGGGAAGCGAACTCGGAGTCGTTCTCGCGCACTTCGGGTCGCGGCGCAGAGGGCGCGAGCGACAAAAGCCCGGGAGGTCGGTTGGTCGAAGGTCGCGACAAGGCGTGCGAGAGGACGTGCGAGAGATGCTCCGAAGAAAGTCTGGGTCTGGGTCGTCGGTTGTGCCGTGCTGTCTGCGAGTGGATGGAGTCGTCAATCGTCGTCGAAAGGAGGGTCAGGGTCTCGGTCTCCTAGACTCCGCCGAGAGAGGTTTCCAAGTAGCCAACGTGCTATGCTTGTATCGGCAGCAAGCAAGGCGCGCGGCGGGTAGGGTGGGAGGAGAAGGAAGAATGCGGGCGGCTGGTGCAGAGGCGGACTGGGCAATTCACTAGCAATGCATTCCTCGCCAGGCCGATGTGGGTATGTCGAGGCGAAGCGGACCGCAGGTGTATCGGGGACTGGCGCGGATGAGACGAAGAGTGTGCCCACGGGTGTGTCGTTTCCAGACTGAAGGGAAACGGACGCGAGAGGCAGGTAGCGAACAAGACAAGACTCGGCCGACAGGCGTGGTAGGGTAGGAGAGATAGCGGCGCTTGGTGGGTGGGTGGATGGACGGAGGGATGGGCAGCGGCAAGCAGGCGGCAGGACTCGTTCGCTGTGGTAGGTAGTCAGCAGCAAGTAGCAACGTAGTAGCAAAGCAGGTTCTCAGACCCTGGCACTGACGCCGGGGTTTTTTGCTTGGAAACTGGAGACCAGGTGGAAAGGAATGACCTGCAAGTGGAATTGGCGGGTTAGGATGAATGGTGATCCCTCTCTCTCTCTCTGTCTGCCTCTTTCGGCTACTCTTCTTGCTGGTGGACCGTCCCTCGTGCTTCCGCGGTTTCGTGCTTTCTCGTGTTAGGGTGTTCGGCGTGCAGTCGATGTATAGGCCTTGGCTGCCTTGGGGACCCTTGCTCGACCCTCTTTCTCTCTCTCTCTTTCTGTCTGTCTCTCTTTCTGTCTCTCTCTCGCTCGCTCGCTCGTCTCGAAGTGGAGCGACCAAGGTACGCGTGACGGGGAGGGGGATACGGGGTTCAATGTCGATAGGACAAGAGTCGAGAGGGCCGAGAGACAAGACATGATGGTCGCCCTTACACCCTCGCACTGGGAGGGGACCCCCAAAAGCGCGGAGGGGGGGGGGACTAGCAGGCCCGGCGGAATTGGGTGACGAGACGACGAGACGATGGAGGAGGCAGTGGCTGAGATCGATTGCTGCGCCGTGCCCCAGGTGAGGGAAAATCTCTGGGGATCGGGACCCGGTTTCCGAGACACCGATTGGCTCACGATCCAGGTTGCGCTCTGAGAAGAGTGGGGGATCACAGTGCTCGACCAATGCCTGGTCCGTGCCAGAGAAGCCCCGGGAGCACTGTCATGGCATCTCCTTTCCGAATCTTGGTACAGCGCCCCCATGTACTCTTGACTCCCTGAGTCCGCCTGCGAACTACCTATCGCGTTTTTTGGGTACCTCATGTTGTCAGGTAGCTGCCCGGCCCCCCATCACATCACCCTAGGAAGCAGGGCCCTATGGTTTGCCTTGGCTTGGCCAGCCTTGGCTCTTCAAATGCTGGCTCCCAAACGCCCTGTCCTGTGCCCTCCACGAGATACCTACCTACCTTACCTTACCAAGGTAGATAGGCAACTACCTGTAGGCGGGCAAGGTAGGTAGGTCGATTTCTGGCCTTCATCAATCTCATTACCTCGGGGCACCAGTTCGCGAAAACCCCCCCTCGTCCCCTCCCTTCCTCCCTCCTCCCTCCTCCGTGGTGGCGCCGAGGACGTGATGGATGGCGAGAAAATGGCGAGAAAATTTGCCGTGAAAAAAAAAATAAACTCCCTGCACCCATCCGATCCCATCCCCTATTCACCCAGTCCCCCCCTACATCCCGAAAACCCATCCCTATCCCATCAGTCTCTCTCTCTCTCTCTCTCTCTCTCTCTCTCTCTCTTGAGCCCAGTCTCAGGGCACGTCCCGGCCCCGGGGTACGCCGCAATGGGCCCTGCATGGAAGGGATGGAGACGAGTACAAGATGATCTCTGAATCGTGAGACTTTTTCGCTTCCCATGTGAGATGAGATCCCGCCCCTCTCCCCAGGGTCTGTATCTTGTCGTCTTGTCTTGCTGTCTAGCGCCAGGTGTCTGGTGTCTAAGGCGCCCAGCGTGTGCCAGCTCGATCTCAATGTCTCACCGAACCCTCTCCATCGCTGGCCGTCTTGGGATTAGGACTCTATTGATGCATCTGCTCCGAGTAATCAGCCTTGCTATTGTCCCAGTCGAGACCAAACCGCTTCCGACTCCCGAGCGATCCAACCCGTCAGCTCTGCTGCCCCGTCTGGTCATGCCCCGGAGTTACATCATCTTGCTCCGGGCCAGCATGCAACACCCCCCGGCCCCAATGGAGCGGGAAACATGGCAAGCGCTCAACCCGCTACAGTAGTCCATCCCAACAGGTGAAAAGATCGACCGTCTGTGGCTGGCGGACTTGCGCTGTTCACCTGGTTCCTGTTTGCCGTTCCAGGACATTGGGGGTGCGTGAGAATGTGGAGGTTTGCCAGACGTCCTCGCCGTTTTGGTGAGACCGGTTGACCGCCAGCCGGGCACTAAACTGAACATGGCTTGGGCGATACCAAGCCCAATATCCCAGACAAGCTTGGAGGCAACAGACTTTTTTTTTGGCCCTTCCTCTGTTTGTTGCTGCCCGCTGCCCAATTTTTTTTTTAATTCGTTTTAGCCGGCGCACATACACAGATGCCCTCGATGGGCAGGTCGTCAGTGGGTTGCTCTGGATCGTGCACCGTACCTCGCCTAGGTCAGCGATGCGACAATGGCCAGGCACCCCCGAACGCCTCTTTTTTTTCATGAAGTTTTTTCATTTTCCTTCTTCCCTCATTCCCTACCTTGTTCTCAGCTGCCACTGCACTCCGATATATCTCGGCAATGCGCTCTCTCTGCCTCATTCTCCGCCTCTCTCGCTATCACGGTTCATTCACCCTTGTGCTCATGGAAATGTTCAGGGGTGAGTGACATGACACCTCTTGGGCCTCGATGTGGAACATGCGACAGGGGGCCAGGGCGAAGGTCAACAACACCACGTCAACAAGGCAGCTGATCGGCCACTGGTGCCAAGCCGAATGCAGGCTGGTGCGTTGTCCCCAGGAGGTATGACGCCATCAATACATATCGCCTCATACCGCCTGGCGCTCCAGCGTGCCTGGTTTGTCGTTCTCTCTCTCTCTCAGCTTTCATACTCACTCTCTCTCAGCCCCCGCCCCCCCTTAAGCCTTTCGAGGTCGAGCCGTCCCCCGCTTCACCCGATCGGACCGGGCCACCTTTGGCCGGAAGCGGCCTCGAACACAAACCAAGCCACCAGGACCCCGAGAGTCATCGCCCGGGTCGGTCTTTAGGGGTTTCGGGGACCCAGGGCCTAGACCGCCCATTTCCTCTCCACTTCATCCGTGTCTCGCCGCCGCGACCGTCTTCCTTCGGGCTTGGGCCTGTCTGATGCTGCGTCCTCTTGAAATTGATACTGTGATTGATGATTGCGACAAAGACGGACAGCTTTCGTTTGAGCTGCCTTGAATCTAGGCACGCACCCATGCGCGCATCAATGGTTTCCTCGTCGTAGTACACATGGCATGTGATGAGATGTTGCATTCAGCACGCCTCGAGCGATATCTAGGCTATCCAATTGAAGCCGTATCTTGTAGTTGCAGGAGGTAAACAGGCCCGAATAAGCATCTTGGAACAGCATGGCGTAGAGGCTGATACAACCTCACTCGCTCAAGGGTGACTCACGATGAGGTTGTCGGTGGATGTGAATCGTGAGGTCGGAACGGCCGCTTTTCGCCGATACAGGCCTTAACGCGTATCCCGGCTGTCGAAATCATGATGGAGAAGGCTTCATCAGCCGACAATGTCGCCTAAGCATGGGTACACCCTGGAGCATCATCTCATAAGGGTTCTGACGACTAGAGCGCCATGTGCTTAGCTGTCAGGCCGACGTTGATACAGTAATACATGTGGCCGTCAGATCGCCCCATGTAAGAGCTCTGTGTCTCAAGCAAGCTCAGCAAGCACTGCATTGATACACACAGGCAACGAAGACCAAACTTGCGAAGACGTATAAATGAGACATACAGGGAACCTGGTCAGAGATGGCGAAAATTGGAAGTACAGTCCTCTGGTGTCGAGTAAGAAGTGTGGGGAAAAGGCGCCCAGGCTGAGGAAGTTATCAAGGATATGCAACGGTATTTATGAATGGAAAACGACCTACGTACACACTTCAACTGCAAGCTGGGCCTGTGTGCAGCTGATATTGTACGCTGTTGTCGAATAGGGGTCGAGAGGTCAGAAACTATCAGGGGGCATAAACTTGGCGAGCTGGCGGGCTGACGATCTATGGAGTTTCAAAAATTGCACTTCAAGATAGCGGAGGCATGTAGGTTTCAAGAAAATATTCTCGCCGAAGCGCAAGAAGTTTACTCAACATGCCGTGCTGGGGCGACACGTACTGATATCATTGGCTTGTTGATTTGCTTGCACCATGATGATCTCAATCGGTATGCATCTACATCACTTCGTTCTCTTCAATTATCCATTTCGGAAGACCTGTCTCCTGGAAAATAACCGACAGTCGCGTACTTCCTCGCAACAGCTAACAAACCAATAACACCTCGCTGTCTTAAAGAACCGCTATTGGCTTTGCGCAAGTTATATAGCCTATTTTCGTGCTTGTGCAGCTCCGTGACGAGCGGGCCTGTCTTGGCAATGTCGATCCTCCTGCAACGGTTGGGCAGCCGTCCTCCTTCCAGAGCAATCGCTGGAAGTTGGTAGATAGGGTGAGCTCGAGGCCTCCAAGAAAAGAGCTTTCTTGCGGCACAGGGCAACGCAATGAAGAGTCCCTCTCCCACAACCTCTCGAGCCCACGTCGACTCAAATCTTCCACATTGCGAAGCGTATCCGTGTGAATAGTTCGAGCCGAATTTGCTCGTTTTTTTTTCTACCATCAGCAATGCAGTTCTTGTTCTTCACCGTGTCGTTGCTGCTCGGCAGTGCCGTTAGCGCTTTGCTGCCTGATCAAAAGGGGTTGCAGCTTTTGGGGAGGGAATGCGAGGAGGGTTTTGTGCCTTACTGTTGTAACTGGATATCGGATGGGGACTCGGGCATGCACTGCGAAGGTAAGTCTTCATATTCGTATGTTCAATTCATGGCACATACTAGACAAATAGTTGTTGATTGCGCAATGCTGCACTTCAGGACCTGGAGAAGTACCCTCTCTTGATGATTGCGCCGGTTTCGATCCACCAGCATTCCCTTGTTGTTGGAGGCAAGATGTAAGTGGGATTGCTCTGTTTTGCCTTCTTGCCAATGTACTTGATATGCTGATAAAAATCGGCCCTCGCAAGGGGCAATGGGCATATTGTCCCGGGCCGTGACGTTAGAATGAGGTCTTCACGAGCGGTGCTCTTTTGGTCTGGTGGCGAGACGAGGAGTCTGTGAGATAGGTTTGGAGCTGGATGGCAACTCAAACCAATTAAACGGCTGACAACTATGTGGCCATTTTTGATACCTCGCCTGGGTGTACCAGGATGGGTGTGTGTATATAGCGACCAATTGGACATGCGGCAAAAGCCTTCAAAGAAAACTTGAAATCTGCCGGCCAGATACAAGCTATAGATTCCGCTGTGGGACTTATAACCTGAAAATCGGCCCTAGCATCGATTCTAGTGAAATATTTCAACCCAGCTACATTTACTTTGTCACCGAGAACACCGAGCTTTACTCTTCTATACCCTCCAACGAATCTAATCGTTAGTCCACAAGGCGTATCAAATGCTACGGCTGGGTGTGTTTTTCAAACTACCAGAGAACAATTTCGAGAGCATTCAAATGTTGAAGTATCAAGTTCATGCGCCATTATAATCGCTTGGACCAAGTTCCACACCAGAATGTTTCCTGCCTCGGGGCCATGGGCAGATGGACACAGAGCAAGATTATGCTGACGGCGCCAGCACAA
Organism: Verticillium nonalfalfae; assembly: GCF_003724135.2. Taxonomy (NCBI): domain Eukaryota; kingdom Fungi; phylum Ascomycota; class Sordariomycetes; order Glomerellales; family Plectosphaerellaceae; genus Verticillium; species Verticillium nonalfalfae. The sequence goes on along the minus strand of NW_021167436.1, from coordinate 25,630 downwards.
ATGATCAAAGCAAAAAGATAACTAGTTCCCAACTGGTGGATGACGAACATTCAAACAATAGCTTGATTTGTAGTGGATTGCCTGTGTAGTTGTTTGCTTGTTGACTTGCTCAACGACTATCCACTACCTGAAGCACCCCATGTGAACTGGGCGGTGCCTGCATGACTAAGCATCGCCTTTCACTGTACGCGTGGGAACGCGGTCAGGACGCGACAAGAATACCATCTACCCAGTGCACCACCCCACATGCTAAACCGCACCCCTACAGATCGCAAATCAATTGCAGTCGACAAGCTGCAATCTTTCTTGCCCAGCACTTCAGGCCCTAGATCTTGATATGCCTCATTCTGTTTCGCCAAAATCGAACACTGCCTCTGAGCAGAATACGCAAGAGACGATGGCTGAACCTTTTCCTGGCACCGCCGAAACCCAGTCAACCGAGGGAGACGTGGCGATGGCTGACGTGACCGAAGACGCCGTCGCTGTCCCAGCAATCAAGGCGGAAACCAAACTAGAGGAGCTGTTTGACGACATGGATTCGGACGAGGAATTTCCGAGTTCGCGACCGAATGGTGCGCCGCCCCCTAGCTCGCCGCCTCTTGCGACACCACAATATCCTTCGTGAGTATTGATGTGACCCAGACCACGGGGGCGACAGCTGACACCGATCTAGAGACATTGCCGGTATGAAGGCATCCGACCCAGAGATCATGAAACTTTTTTATCAGCGCCTGTTTCCCTGGAGGCAACTCTTCCAGTGGCTCAACCACAGTCCGACACCCACGAACGACTTTGCCCATCGCGAGTTCGCCTTCACGCTGCAGAACGACGCATACCTGCGATATCAATCTTTTCCATCCCACGACCTGTTAGTGACCATGGACATCTTGTACAGGGTTGAATTCCACTGACCAATGTAACTTATAGCCTCCGCAAGGACATTCTCCGCCTGATGCCGTCTCGATTCGAAATCGGCCCTGTGTACACCACCAACCCCCGAGACCGCAAAACCCTCCGCAGCTCGAGTGCCTTCAAACCGCTGGCCAAGGAGTTGTGTTTCGATATTGATTTGACGGACTATGACGATATTCGAACATGCTGCGACAAGGCCAACATCTGCATCAAGTGCTGGCAGTTCATCACCATGGCAATCAAGGTCGTCGACGTTGCGCTGCGGGACGATTTCGGGTTCAAGCACATCATGTGGGTGTACTCCGGAAGGAGAGGTGCTCACGCCTGGGTGTGCGACAAGAAGGCGAGGACAATGCCGGACCAAATGAGGAGGGCGATTGCCGGGTATCTGGAGGTTATCAAGGGTGGCGCGCAAAACTCTAAGAAGGTCAACCTCTGGAGACCATTACACCCACATCTGACGTAAGTCTACCTGCTTCTGAAGGCCCTCCCGTGGCATCAGTACTGATGTGCAACAGGCGGAGTCTGGAAACTCTCAAAACCCACTTCCAGGAAGACGTTCTCGAAACCCAAGACCCATGGGCGACTGCCGAGCGCGCTGAACGACTCCTACAGCTTCTGCCCGACAAGAATCTGAATGAAGCCCTTCGTAAGAAATGGGATGCCTCACCAGGCCGCTCCTCCACTTCTAAGTGGGCTGATATCGACACTGTCGCCCGCAGCGGTGCGAGCAAAAGTCTCGATGCGCGGGCGCTGAGGGAAGCGAAACAGGACATCGTCCTCGAATACACATATCCACGCCTCGATATCGAGGTTTCAAAGAAACTGAACCATTTGCTCAAGTCGCCCTTTGTCGTCCACCCCGGCACCGGCCGTGTTTGTGTGCCTATCGACACAAAGGCGCTCGAAGAATTTGACCCCACGACAGTCCCGACGGTCCAGCAGCTTCTTTCAGAGATTGATGAATGGAAGGCTGATGAGGAGGAGCCAGAGGCGCCACAGAAAAGCGTGCAGGATTGGGAGAAGACAAGTCTCAAGCCGTACATTGACCAGTTCCGATCATTTGTAGCAGGACTCATCAAGGACGAAAAGGATATCAAGGTGAAGAGGGAGCGTGACGAGGAGTCCATGGACTTTTAGTAGGCTGGCTGGCAGCGTATGAATGTATGACTGGGTATTATCGAGTATATTTTTAGGTGGCTTCAATGCGATGTACACATGGCTGGGCATTCTCTTTTCCCTCACCTGGTCTACCTAAGTGGCAGGTACAGGCGCATTAGCAACAGCGTCAGTATCTACCTGCATCTCGTCGCTCTCAAGGGCGCCCTTGTTGCCATTCTTGTTTTCGGTCGTGGTCTGGTCCTCTTCGCCATGCTCGTCATCATCCTCTTCATCTTCCAGTCTGCTGTCATCAAGGTCAGCACCGGTGGTGTCACCCTCCTCCGCCGAGCCCCTGAGCTTGCCACCTTTCCTCTTGGGAATGACCTCGAGAAACGCCTTGCCCCAATCGCCGGTCTCCAGCCACTTGAGCATGATCTCTACAACGTGATTTGTGGCCAGGACGCGGCGACTCGCCATCTCCAGGTATTCCCCGATAGGCAGCTTTGCCGTACGGATACCCTTTTCTCTCGCGCGCCTGTGGCATAAGCCCTTTTCGCGGTTACGGTCCACAAGACCGCCGATGATGTAGCTTGTGTTTGGCTCCAGGCGGTCCAGGGTGTTCGGCGACTCGGCAGACAGATAGACGATCGACTTGAGGTCTTCTGCAGGCTCAGGCTCCGCCTCGGCCTGTGGCGTCGCGTCTGCCTCGTCCCTAAACAGCGCTGGCTTCGCACCCTTTCTCGGCTGGAGCACATCGATCAACTGACCTCCGTCGGGTCCCTTCATTTCCTGCTCCGCCGCCTTCGCCGCCTCGATATAATCACCCTCAATCAGTTTTACGCCCTTCCAGTGCAGGTGCTGGTTGGCCAGCGTCGTCTCGAACCTCTCCTTCATCATACCCTTGTACGAGCTGATGTAGAGGTGCGACTGATACCGCGCGCGCCTGTTGTCGCTGTAGCAGCGTGTGACCTGGCTCGACAGGGAGATGCGCTCGCTTTCGAGCATGTACTCTTCGAAATCGCAGTCGACGACAAGGGCGACGGGGACGCGCACGGCCGGCTCGGGCTTGGCGGGCTTTTGGAAGAGGGTGGAGGGGTCGACGCCCTTGGCCTTGGCTTCAGCGATGAGGGCCTGCTTGTCCTCGCGTTTGCGAACGGCGCGGTCGTGACGCTTCTCCTTGCGCTTGCGCTTGCGGTCGTCACGGGCATCCTCCCACTGGGCTTTGCGCTTGAGCTTGCGCAACTGGTTCTTGGAGAGTTTGGGTTCGGGCTCGGTAGCGGTGGGCTCGGAGGCAGGGGCCACATCGACGGTGGTTTCGGCGGAGTGGCCGCCAGCAGGGTTGGAATCGCTGACTACATGGCTGGCGCCGTCTGTGATCGGGGCGGGGGCGGGGGCGAGAGCGTTCTCGACAGAAGGTGGTGACTGGAGAAGGGACTCAATGGGGATAGAAGAGCCCTGAGGCTCAGCTGCGGGCGCATTGGCTGTGTCGGAAGTTGTGTCGTCCATCGCAGATGCCGACATCACATGAAATGGTCGAAGTGCCGTGAAGAGGAAGTGGGGGAAGCGACAAAATTTCGCCTGCGTCACAGCCCAGCTTCACGGCAGATTGAAGGCGGTCAAGGGTACTGACCAGGACAGGACTAGCGCACTCACGTCGCGTCGTCGGTTTAATGGACAGTTGAAGACGCGACGGCCGCCCCAAAGTTCTTAGGCTCTCCAATTCAATGTTCGAGGAGGCAATCATCTCGCAAAAGCCGAATACATATCCCAATTTGGTTCCCATGCTTCTATATTCTCTAAACAACCTTCCGCACATTTCCAATCCTTGAGTCACAAATATGTCCTCGCGACCCGAGCTGAAGGTACGCCATCTTTACATGACAGGCAACGGGCGATTTGTTGACTGGTTACCAGGTCGACGATGAGCATGGCTTCATTCGATACTTCAAGTCCCTTCCAGAGGTTCATGAGGACACGATCCGGATTTTTGACCGAGGTGATTGGTACACAGCACATGGTGAAGATGCCAACTTCATCGCGAGAACAGTACGTTGTCTACAACCCGTCACCTACCCACAGTGTCCTGACGCCACTAGGTCTATAAAACCACATCAGTCGTTCGACAACTAGGACGAGATGACAAGACCGGCCTTCCGTCCGTCACCATGACCGTGACCGTTTTCCGACAATTCCTCCGAGAAGCCCTCTACAAGCTCAGCAAGCGCGTGGAGATTTACCAAAGCACAAGTGGTCGCATGAACTGGAAGGTCGTCAAACAAGCCTCGCCCGGAAACCTGCAAGATGTTGAGGAAGAGCTCGGAGGGCAATTTGAGGCAGCTCCTATGATCCTGGCCGTCAAGATTACAGCCAAGGCCTCCGAGGCGCGCAGCGTCGGTGTCTGCTTCGCCGACGCTAGCGTCCGAGAACTGGGTGTCAGCGAATTCCTCGACAATGACCTCTACTCGAACTTCGAGGCTCTCTTGATTCAGCTCGGTGTCCGCGAGTGTCTGATACAGGCCGACAAGGCGGAGAAGGATAAGCGAGATCCTGAACTCACCAAGCTGCGACAAATCATCGACAATTGCGGTGTGGCTGTCTCAGAGCGGTCGGCAGTCGAGTTTGGGACCAAAGACATCGAACAGGACCTCGCCCGACTGCTCAAGGACGAGAGGGCTGTCACACTTCTGCCCCAGACGGAACTGAAGCTGTCCATGGGATCTGCTGCCGCACTCATCAAATACCTGGGGGTTCTACATGACCCTTCCAACTTTGGACAATACCAGTTGTACCAGCATGACTTGGCTCAATTCATGAAGCTCGATGCCGCAGCCCTCAAGGCCTTGAACCTTATGCCAGGTCCCCGAGACGGAGCGAAATCGATGAGCGTGTACGGCCTGCTCAACCACTGCAAGACCCCCAACGGCAGCCGTTTGCTGTCACAGTGGCTGAAACAGCCTCTGATGAGCAAACAAGACATCGAAAGGCGCCAGCAGCTGGTGGAGGCCTTCGTCAGCGACACCGAACTCCGCCAAACGATGCAGGAGGAGCACCTGCGTTCAGTCCCTGATCTTTACCGTCTTGCGAAGCGTTTCCAACGGAAGAAGGCCAACCTGGAAGATGTCGTTCGGGCGTACCAGGTCATCATTCGCCTGCCCGGCTTCCTCGGCACCTTGGAAGGTGTGATGGACGAGGCGTACCGGGACCCTCTGGACGAGGCATACACCTCCAAGCTCCGCACTCTTTCCGACAGCCTTGTCAAGCTCCAGGAAATGGTTGAAACCACGGTCGACCTGGACGCCCTTGATCGCCATGAGTACGTCATCAAGCCTGAATTTGATGACAGTCTGCGCATCATCCGCAAAAAGCTTGACAAGGCGAAGAGAGACATTGACCAGGAGTTCAACAAGGCCGCCCACGATCTTGGACAGGAGAAGGAGAAGAAGATATTCCTCGAAAACCACAAAGTTCACGGATACTGCATGCGACTAACGAGGACCGAAGCCGGCTGTATCCGCAACAAATCAGGCTACCAGGAGTGCTCGACACAGAAGAACGGCGTGTACTTCACGACCAGGAACCTGCAGAACCTACGCCGCGAGTTCGATCAGCAGTCGCAAAACTACAACAGAACCCAGGCTAGCTTGGTGAACGAGGTCGTCGGAGTTGCGGCCTCGTACTGCCCTGTTCTCGAGAAACTTGCCGGCGTCCTTGCCCACCTTGATGTCATCATCTCTTTTGCCCACTGCTCAGTTCACGCGCCGATCGAGTACGTCCGGCCGAAGATGCACAAACGGGGCGAGGGCCAGACAGTGCTGAAAGAGGCACGTCACCCTTGCTTGGAGATGCAGGATGATGTGCAGTTCATCACGAACGATGTGGAGCTCACGAAGGACAAGTCCTCCTTCCTTATCATCACCGGACCCAACATGGGCGGAAAGTCGACGTACATCCGCCAGATTGGCGTCATCGCCCTCATGGCGCAGGTCGGCTGCTTCGTTCCCTGCGCGGAGGCTGAGATGACCATCTTCGACTCCATCCTGGCTCGCGTCGGTGCGAGCGACTCCCAGCTCAAGGGCGTCTCCACCTTCATGGCCGAGATGCTCGAGACAGCCAACATTCTCAAGTCTGCGACGGCCGAGTCCCTTATCATCATTGATGAGCTCGGTCGCGGCACGTCGACATACGACGGCTTCGGCCTAGCCTGGGCCATTTCAGAACACATTGTCAAGGAGATTGGCTGCTCCGCCATGTTCGCCACCCACTTTCACGAGCTCACGGCGCTGGCCGACCAACATGCCCAAGTGAAGAACCTCCACGTCACGGCGCACATTAGCGGAAGCGAAGAAGGTGACGCCAAGCGCGAGGTGACGTTGCTGTACAAGGTCGAAGACGGCATCTGCGACCAAAGCTTCGGCATCCACGTCGCCGAGCTCGTGCGCTTCCCGGACAAGGTCGTCCGCATGGCGAAGCGCAAGGCGGACGAGCTTGAGGACTTTACGACCAAGCACGAAGACCTCGGGCTCAAGTACAACAAGAGTGACGTCGAAGAGGGCAGCGCCATGCTTAAGGATGTGCTCGTTCGGTGGAAGGATGAGATCAAGGGCGGCGCAATGAGCAAACAAGACATGGTCAAGAAGATGAGGGAGCTGGTCGCGTCAGACGAGAAGCTGTTGGCGAATCCCTTCTTTCAGTCGGTCAAGCTTCTGTAAGGGGGTTATGTAAATATGTTGGCGGGTACTGGCCAGGCGGCGCTGGGGCTATTCACAATTGGGATGGGAATGGATGACAACAATATTGTACAGAAATAGGTACTGTCTAGGCGTTTCACGTTGCACATGTATTCAAAACGGAACTTGCTCGTCATCATGCTTGGAACATCTTATATTCGCTGCCATCAGCCAACCTTTTCCTCCACCGATGGTAGTGCTATTCATATAAAGCCACCAACCTCTCTACTATGTCCTCGGTTAGCGCAAGATCCTGCTGTGGAAATTCGCAGTAACTGAAATAGACAATGGGCAATGTCAGAAAAGAGATAGAACGGTGATTGTTATAATCATAGAGATCATAAACAGCCTCTGAAGCTAAGGTTTTCATCATGAAAAGCAGTGACGTTCAGTAGGTAGTCGTACCTGTATACCAAGTCAGTCGATGTCACTTCTAGAGTGGCCATATAAGACGATGAAGGATGACGGGGTCAGAAAAGAGATAGAACGGTGATTGTTATAATCATAAAATCATAAACAGCCTCTGAAGCTAGATTTTCATCATGCGATGGTGCGGGGCAAAAACAGTTGGTTGGATGGAGCAATACCTGCGTCTCTGGTTAGTATCAGACTTTCGAACGAATCCGCAAAGACGTATGGTAAGATATGGGATAATTCAGAAAATGATAGAACGGTGATTGTTATAATCATGGAGATCATAAACAGCCTCTGAAGCTAAGGTTTTCATCATGGAATTGGAAAGAACTTGTCGAGCTTGTGCATACCTTTTCTCTCGTTAGCGATGAGCTTCGACAGCAAGAAGGTCAAGTGAGAAAAGAGGGAGAAGGGATCAATCAGAAAAAAGATAGAACGGTGATTGGTATAATCAAGTAGATCATAAACAGCCTCTGAAGCTAGGGTTTCATCATGCATGGGTAGGGAAGTGGGCTATAGCATCAAACGACGTACCTTTTGTTTGTAGTGTAAGCGGCAGCAGCAGCAGCGCCGCCGATCGACAGATCCGACACGCACGTCACATGCAGCGAAGCCCTCATAAGAGAGCATCGGGCTGGAAAATAACACAGCTCTCCGATTGGTGTTCTACCGGACGAGCTCCCTTCCTTGGTCCGTCTGCGATGGCCCCCCAGCGGCCGGCTCGTGTGGTATGTACAACAACAAATGAGAAACGCTCGCTAGCCCGTAGGTCGTCTGTCCCTTCCCTTCCACTCGGTCACCAGTCTACTCGACTGTCGCCTTGACGGGGTTGATCTCGACGCCGTACTTCGCCTGCAGGCGCTCGCGCCTCCGCTCATCGTAGCCCTCGGTCTTGAGTTCTGCAGGGTGTCAGCATTGTATAGAACGGTGTGCGCGGCTGTGCCCGCTCCCGGAACCATGCGCCTTTCAGCCGGCAGGAAAGAACGCACCTCGCCTTTCGCCGAGCTCAGCGATCGTCTCCTCAATCGGCCTCCTCCTGTTGGCGCGCAGAGCCAGCTTTCGCTCAAACTCGTCTTCCTCGGGGCGCTCGGCCCAGCCACGCAGGCGAGCGCCGGTGAAGTCGAACACGCCCATGGTTGCGGACACCAAGGCGCCAACACCGAGGACGGTAGGCATCCTTTTCCCTAAGAAGCGCGTCAACAAGGTCCTTACCCAGGCTTCGTATCTCGGTAGGCGAGGTCACGTACTGGTCATGCCGAGGATGGAACCAGCGACGAAGCCGCCAATGGCCGAGTTCCAAGGGTCATTCTTGTGCCTCAGGTTGGCGCTCGCGGTCTTTGTGAACTCGTAGGCACCGCCGCCGAGAGCTATATACGAAGGACACAAGTCAGCAACGTTGACTCGACAGCTGAGCACCCAATTGGACTCGTCGTACCGAAAACGCCGATGATGCCACCGCTGCGGGTGAAGACGGACATGGCGCCGACATTGTTCACCTGCAGGGCGTTGTGAATGGCGGCGACGAAGAAGCCGGATGTACCGACAATTGTGAGGCCGGTGAAGCCCGCCTTGAGGGCATCTTTGGGGTGGTGGACGTCGTCGCCGGCCATGGTGGGAGGTGTCGGGCGGGTGATGGTTGCCAGAGAGCTTTTGTAGTGTGGACGTCAAGATTGCAAGTTTGGATTGAAGTCAGTGGCCTCGCGATTGGCTGCGAGGGGAATGGGTAGAGGTCACGTGAGTCGGGAGCTCGGCCTGTGCCTTGACGCGTCACATGGCCGCTGCGCTGCTGGTGCTAAGCGAGTGACGCCGGTCAGAACGGCATGGGCGATGAAAGCTCTTCGACAACCCGCTGACCGGGACTCATGCGATCCAAGGCCGATGAGCCGGTCTGACGCAGCTCTAGGGGAGCTCGGATGCCATGTTGCGAAAGGAGGCCTGATGCTCGATCAAGAGCAGCGCGAAGGTCCTCACATTCGCGTGCTCGTCTCGCTTCGTTTGATCGAGTCTCTGCAAGTTGCTTTTCGAGCGCTTGGGTGTGCTTGTCTTTTCGATCGCGATAGGCTCTGCATCATCTCAACTGAGTTCAACTCAAGTCATGACAGGGACTAGACCTCACTGTTGCGCACGGCGAACCTGGCCTCTTCGCTTTTGTACGGGATCCTCCCTAGGTGCTACAGTTGCGATCGTCTCAGTCCACGTTAAAGCAATGTAAGACCCTCTGCCTACCTCCAGGGTTGAAGATGCGAAAGATCGTGTTGCCCATGTGTAGTTTTTTTGGGCGCATAAACACTGCTCAAATGCATGTCCTGCTCTGCAACGTTGCGGAAGGTTTTTTTAATTTATCTTTCGTGAGAGAGCCTTTTTGGGAGATTGGACTAGTGAAGTCTGGCATACAAAGTTTGTGGGTGAGACGACAAGGGAGAGTTTCCTTCGATTCATGAAAGAATCAATCGGAGCAAGCCGACTGCTCTTCTCGCAATGGGCACGTCCAAGTCGCGTGGGCTTGCGAACCCATGCTGTACCATGGACGCAATCCCAGTGCCGATTACCCGTAGAGAACAAGCTCGCGGGGTTGAGACGCCAGTCGTCCGACCAGCACGGTTTCACCCCCATGTCACCAACTCAGCAGAAAAGGGCTGCCTCACGATGGGGTGACTGCAATTACTCAATTCGGTCGGCCTCCATTGGCCGTGCAACGGTAAGGGGGATGGGCCCCTGATCTGAAGGAGTTTCCCGAATCTGCGACATGCTCGCCAGATCCCCCGTTGGTCCACAGAGGATCTTCGCATGTATCGGACGGCTGGGTGCTCTCTGAACCGCCGCAGTCTTCGTGCCGCCCCCTTCACCTGCTGCGCTGTCCACGATGGCGCCCGTTGCCGTAGACTCAACCCCCCGTCCCAGCTTCAGCGCCCGCCCTGTAGCTACGCGTCATTAAGGGATACACGAGATGGCAGTCTAGCCTGCCTCGGGAGCAAGCCTCAAGTGTCAAACCATCTCGACTCCTGGCCCCGTCCAGTCAGGGTGTGAGTGTCAAGCGTCCCATCGGGCTGGTACCTGGCCCACCAGCACTCTCGTCATGTTCTGTATATAAGTGCGAGCCAAGCCTTCGGCAGTATCGCAATCGAGGCCAGTCATCTCAGCCCAGTCGCTTCCATTCTTTCCATTCATTCCTTTCCTGCTTCGTTTGTTTGTTCACAATCATTTTTTTTTTTTTCGTTTCCCCTTCGAAGAAAACACAACATGTTGGCTAGTTCCATCTACGTGTTCCTCGCATCAGCTGGCCTGATCGAGGCTTCTCTGTTCGGCGCGACGCACGACTCTGTCAAGCATCACCCTCGAGATATATTCGCCCGGCAGAACCAGGCAAACTGCTTGCAAAAGAACTTGATCCAGAGCGCCAGTGGTCGTACCGGTCAGGAGCAGGGCACCGCAGGTATCAAGGCCGGACAGTCGCCGTCCGCAACGTAAGTCCAAACCACTTGTACCAGCAAGGCGGACAAAGAAGAGACAAGAAAATCCTGACCCGAGTCCCGCAGCGACAATGACAACTTTATCAACTTTTGCAAGGGCCAGACCATCACCAATGGCGTCCAGATCAAGACGGGGTCTTGCAACGGCGTTCCCATGGGCAAGCTCCCCAGCGTCGACAACATGATCTCCGCCATGATCACGAACCCGCAGCCGGGCAAGACCATCCCGGCCGAGACGACGTTCAACATTTCGGTCCAGGTCGCCCACCTCAAGGCCGGCGTGTTTGTCAACCCGACGACAAACTACTACACGGCGCCCCAGGACCTCGACAGCCGCGGCGACATCATCGGCCATTGCCACGTCACCGTCCAGTCCATCGGCTCGCTCGACTCGACGACGCCGCCTGACCCCAAGCTGTTCGCCTTCTTCAAGGGCATCGACGACGCCGGGAACGGCCAGGGCTTGCTGCAGGCCGTCGTCACGGGCGGGCTGCCGGCTGGCGTGTACCGCGTATGTACCCTGATCGGAGCGGCGAACCACCAGCCTGTCGCCATGCCTGTTGCTCAGCGAGGCGCGCAAGATGACTGCACCAAGTTTGAAGTTGTCGCCGGTGGAGGAGGAGGCGGCGGTGGCCAAGGACAGAACCAGGGTGCCCAGGGTCAAGGTCAAGGCCAAGGAAAGGGCAACCAGAACCAAGGTGCTCAGGGTCAGGGTCAAGGTCAAGGAAAGGGCAACCAGAACCAAGGTGGCCAGGGTCAAGGTCAAGGTCAAGGTCAAGGCCAAGGAAAGGGCAACCAGAACCAAGGTGGCCAGGGCCAAGGCAAGGACAACAACGGCCAGACTCAAGGAGGCCAGGGCCAGGCTAAGGGCGACAATGGTCAAGGCCAAGGCCAGGGTCAAGGCAAGGACAACAACGGTCAGACTCAAGGTGGCCAAGGCCAGACTAAGGATAACAACAGCCAGACTCAAGGTGGCCAGGGCCAGACGAAGGACAAGAACGGCCAGACTCAAGGAGGCCAGGGCCAGACGAAGGACAACAACGGCCAGACTCAAGGTGGCCAGGGCCAGGCTCAGGGAAATCAGGGCCAGGCTAAGGACAAGAACGGCCAGACTCAAGGTGGCCAAGGCCAGACGAAGGACAACAACGGCCAGACTCAAGGTGGCCAAGGCCAAGCTAAGGGCAACAACGGTCAAGAACAAGGCCAGGGTCAAGGCAAGGACAAAAACGGTCAATCTCAAGGCAACAACGGCCAGACTCAAGGAGGCCAGGGCCAGACGAAGGACAACAACGGCCAGACTCAAGGTGGCCAGGGCCAGGCTCAGGGAAATCAGGGCCAGGCTAAGGACAA
>NW_021167436.1:0-13627 GCF_003724135.2 Verticillium nonalfalfae | reverse complement strand
AAGGACAACAACGGCCAGACTCAAGGTGGCCAGGGCCAGGCTCAGGGAAATCAGGGCCAGGCTAAGGACAATAACGGTCAGACTCAAGGTACCCAGGGAAAGATTGAGGCCCAGTCTGGAATTTACCTGAACAGTACACAAGGCGGCGGATACCGTTTCCAAGGCCGCCCAGATCCCGCAAACGGTGGTAAGGGAAACCAAGCTGCTGCAGGTCCTGTTCAGGGTGGCCGAGGCCGAAACAGGGGCGGTGCCAACCAAGGCAACCTGTACACTGGCAATCCGCGGAACGGAACAGATGTCAAGGCAGCACAGGACCCGGCCACATCTGAGAGCTGTGATTATTGATACGGGCACTTCATATCAAAATTGTGTTTCTTAATTTCCCTCAGATAGGACTTCATGTACAAAACACTCGTGGTTGGCAGTCCTGAGCTGGAAAATGTATTTTCAGTGTGTTATTTGATCTAAGTGGCCATCATCTCAATAAGGCCTCCCATTTAAATATCATGGACCCTCAATAACAGTGATCCATCCACTTGAGTATCTTGGCCTGCTGTCACGATGGATCTCGCATTGTGGCAATGGCTTGAAGGAGGCCTAGGCCTGCGACTCTGTACTGGCATGAACGCCCCAAGTTTTAAATCCTCGACAGCTTTTTCTCCGTTTTGCTTCTCAGAGTTGACAATTCACCGCCCTAGTTCCCAGAGGGCATACTGCTACAGTAAGACCAATGGTTTGGTATCTTAGTAGAAGCCCTTGGTTCAGGACACAACGGTTACGTTGACGAAACCATGACGTCCTCGCGGTCGGAACATGGAGCCGAACGTATAGACGAGTCAAAGAACATGAGACTATGCATGCATGATCGATCAGGAGGTGTCAGGTTGGTTGCACGTCGTGGAGTACTGATCTGAAACCCGACCCCAGACCTATTCGCCTGTCCAGAAGAGGAAAGTCTGATTACCAACGACCTCTCATCCTCGAAATGATATTCGCCCTCTATGTCAATAGTGTGTCCCCACGCTCCTATGTTTGTCTGAAGGGACCAGGGCTCAGTGATGATATATATTAGAGCTCGCGCGCTGCTCTTTTCAGACCATCTCATGACTTTCTCGTGAAATCAACACACATCAGCATCCTCCCTTTTAGCTTATCACCAATACTCTGGATCACGATTGACATTGTTTCAGAAATATAGAGAACAATCGCCTCTTTAACGCAAAGTTTGCAATGCATTTCAAAATATCACATCTTATACTTGCCTTAACTCACTCCATTGTCGGCGCCTCTGCCCAACCCTCGGGATCATCTTCGTGTAAGGCCGCCAGTCCGGCTGAGAAGGCTGTTTACCTTCTATCGAATGAAGTCAAGAACAGCGTCATCGCCTTACCGATTGGCGTCGACGGCTTGCTTAAGGCTGGCCAGCAGACTGCAACCGGCGGGGCAGGCTCTAATGCCGTTGATAGCAGCACAGGGCAGCCTGCTGCCCCGGATGCTCTAGTGTCTCAGTCTGCCTTGACTGTAGCCGGACATGTAAGTGTTTTCCTTGATACCTTGCATATACGTCTCCCATCATTCTCTTTCAAGACAGTCGTCTAACTACAGTCCTGCAGAGCCTGTTTGCGGTCAACGCCGGTTCCAACACGATCACCATGTTCCGCATAGACAAGAAAGATTCTACCAAGCTCCAAGTCGTCGGCAGGCCCGTCGCGGTGCCAGGCGAGTTTCCCAATACGGTAGCAGCGTCTTCAGAAAATGGAATTGTCTGTGTCGGAACGTCTGGTGCAGTGGCGGGTGTTTCGTGTGCACCTTTTACGAAGAATGGCATAGGTGCCATGGACAACCTCCGCCCTTTTGACTTGAAGCAGACCACACCGCCCGTCGGACCGACAAACACAGTCTCCCAGGTCTTCTTCTCAGACGACCAGAACACTTTGTTCACTACTGTCAAGGGAGATCCCACGAAGAACAATACCGGGTTCCTCTCCTCCTTTGCTGTGCAGGCCAGCGACGAAGGAGCATGTGCCGCCTCTGTTAGCCAGGAGGATAGGCGAACATCCCCAGAGGGCACAGCCGTACTCTTTGGCTCGTCCGTCATTCCTGGAACCACTGACATTTTCGTCACGGATGCTTCCTTCGGTGGCGCTGTACTTTCTGTGGATGCCAACAACGGCAACACTACTGTCAAAGGCAAGGGGCCCGTGGATGGCCAAGCTGCGACGTGTTGGGCCACCGTTTCCCCGGCTACGGGCACAGCCTTTGTTACGGACGTTGGAAGGAACAGGTTGGTGGAGATGGCCACAGCGGATGCTGAAATCATCAGCGAGATCGACTTGAGCGCTAACGGCGATCCTGGTCTGATTGACCTCAGGGCTTCCGGGCAGTTCATCTATGCCCTCAGTCCCGGGAATGGAACAACACAAGCCGCAGTGACGGTCGTGGATGCCAAAAGCAAGAAGCAGGTCCAGCATTTACAGTTGGGAAGCATGGGGGCTGGCAAGAATACCATGGGAATGGCAGTGTTGGCTTAGATAGATGTCCCGGCGAATTAGTTTCCTTAGTTTTATCATGGTTTGTATAGGCTTCGTCAAACGACGCAACCTTTGATAGCTTGCCGGCAAGCCTTAAATCGAATAGATATCATGCTGTAGTCACGAAATGAGGTCAAACTGGCGTCACATCGGTGCCCAAGGCCCGTGAAGCTGGTATTGTTCAAGAGCTCCTCACCAGGCGGTACGTCGCCAATCGTCTGAGTCTGAAACATTACGGCGGTAGTGTTCCCATCCTTCTCCGACTACTTTCGATGACAATCATTACTTCAAAAGCAATCTTGATGCGTTCCTTTCAAATTAGCACCCTGACATTGGAATGTCTCGTCGGATACTTTCTTCTTTGCGCCATCACCTGGTTTGCAGCCTGCACCAGATGAGCCCAGATTCTACACAGGCCTGATTTCATGGCCACTTCGGGCGACTTCGGGTGCCTCTGTGTTCCGACTGGTCATATTTGGCCAATAAAACCTTGGCCTGTACGAATAAATCTCCGTTCCTCCGACAAGATAGCTCCTGGGAGTGGTGTAAGCATACATCTGCTTGGATTCAGATAAGTTGCGTCAGATCCAGTAATCCACCCGAGAAGGCTGAGTGTTCGTACGGTTTGTTGGTAATTAACTGACCTACCGCCGACAGTGGTGCAGATACCGTTGCAATACACCCTACCAACAGAACATCGCTGCGGAAGCAGCGAGTAGAAGAGGTCATCAAGACAATCATGTGCTCAAACGAGGAACGTGGAAATTATCTGTCTAACGACCACCTCTGGCATTACCCTTTTTTCGGATTTACACGCTGTTAAACCTGTTGGAACTGAGCTCTTTTAAGGAATAATCAATTAATACCAACTCGACGACCCTTCCCGCGTCGCAGCCATCATCTCCGTCATTGGGCTCTCAGCGGTCTCGTCGATGCATGCCCCCCAACAATATTGGTAATGCTGCAGTGGCCGCTCTTTTGTCAATTTTGAACACGCTCGAGGAAACGCATATCACAAGGAAAGCGGTATCACATATCCGCCTGATACGAGACACAGGCGTAGTCAACCCTGTCGGTGTCAGCACGCACCGCAGAGCTCATGTTATCACCGCCGGTAGCCTACCAGTTTGCAATTACCACACCCCAGATGGTCAGCCAGCCGTTGAAAGCGGCGACCTTGTCTCTGTCTTCATGGCCGGAAGTTCCGGGAGCCCAGTTGGGGATGACGGCAAAGCGGAATTTGAACCCTCTCAACTTTGACCGTCGAACGCAGGAGCTGGAGGAATCCCTGGATTGGACCTAGGCCTTCATTTCCACGACCCGGGCTTGTACTTCCCTGGAAGTACTCTCTATTCGTTCTCTTAAGTTAGACGCCTTCGAAATCGGAATTCTGATTTGATTTTCCTGTTCCAGTAACTCTGCTCTATCAACGGAGCGTTGCTGAATCTTTGATTGCGCAGAAGTCCCATAAGAATACTCCGAGGTGGATACAGCGTCTCAAGTAATTTCAGGATATGTTACGCAGACATGGAAGTGATTTGACCGCTTGATGTCAGAGGGTGCACGTAACAGATGGTTCTTTCGAAAAGAAATGTGTTTCAGGGATGAATGCTGACGAAGGCTGAGCAGATCTTGATACGTTCGTTCCACACTAGACATTGTGAGTCTTTGCCATGCACGATTCCCGAAGTTCCACCAGCTATTAAAGACACCTTGAGTATAAGGTTTCTGTACGAGTCGCTGTAGCTAAGATGAAATATATCCAATATGGCGTCTGGAGATTAAGTGGCGTTCCAGTTCGAGAATTCTTCCTTAAACTCCTCCCGCCATCGACTCAGAGGCGGGCGGCGGTGTACCAGATCTTGTGCGGCCCAGGCTATTCTTTTGGCATCCATCTCCTCGGTAACTTCATTGTCGGGGCAAATGATGTAGAACTCGTTTTGAGTCATCTTCTCGACCAGGTAGTTGGCAACCTGCTCTGATGTCCAAGCACCGGCGGGTTTCTCGCCACTTGATTGAGCGTTGCTCCGGCCCAAGCCCGTGAATGTCCAACCTGGCACAAGAAGATGCACGTTGGTTGTTGTATCATTAAGATCGTACGACAGATGCTCCGCGATCGACTTGACAGCTGACTTGCTTGCGTTGTATGCAGGGTTGCTAGGCGGGTTGGTGATGCCCTGCTTTGATCCGGTGATGACTATGGCAGAATCAGGCGTGGCCTTGATCGTTGGCAAGAAGGTGGAAATGCCGTGAACAACGCCGAACAAGTTGACGTCGAAGATAGTTTGAAAGGACGAGGTGTCTTCCCATCCAGACGAGGGTTGGATGCCAGCGTTCAGGAAAAGAAAATCAAGACGACCTGGATTCTACGTTAATAGGTTGCATAGCAAAATGGACGTACACGCCCAACAGGAGGTTATCGCGTATGCCTGGCCGAAGCGTCAACGTACCCTGAAAATTACCATCGACAAGCTTCTGGAGCCGAATCCAATCTTCGGCTCGACCAACATCCATCTCAAGAGTGGCAAGCGCACTTCCGAGATTTTGTTTCGTCTCGGTCAGCTTGCCGCTGTCTTTATCCGCAATAACGACCTTCATTCCATGGTCCAAGCACTTTTGGGCGACCGCCAGGCCGATGCCCGATGCGCCTCCAGTGATCACTGCCGTCTTCGAGGCTTCAAACGTGAATGGCGCCATCGCAAGAGTGTCCTCGAACTTTGGGGGGTTTGAGTGACGGGCGTGATATTAGTCGAGTAAGTAAATTATTCAGAGACCCGCGTTGTTCGTGTGCGGGGAACAAGTTTTAGTCTAGCGAAGCGCATATTTTGAAGCCGCTGACCAAGCATTCTGCCAATGGCCGGGGAACTTTAAAGCTGAGCCTATCTATACAGAAATCATAAATCGCTATCTTGACGTCACTTAACGATTGAGAAGATGGAGGGGTTGCCCAATGATGAAACAGACAACCTTATGGTCTACTCTGTTGGAGCTGAAAGAAATCGTGGCCTGCGCGTGCAGATACTTGATCTACCCTGTTATACGAGCACCAGCACGGGCTTCGAAGCCGTCAATATACATATATTATATCACCGCTCATCTCGGTTTGATGTGATACAGCTACTATTCTTCCACGGGTGGTATGCTAAGACCCCTAAACCTCGTTCGTAGCAGGCACGCCCTTGTCTGACTACACTGATTCTCCTCCATGCCAGGATTCTTTCTTGAATCACTGCAGCTGATCCCCCAATTGGCAGAACCGTCAGAAGATTCAGAAGTCTTCCATGTGGTTGGCCCGTCAATCCCCAGGTATGGACTCGCTTTGTCCCCAAGAAAGGTCAGCTTTGGGCTCGAGCAACACGCGCAATGGTTGAACTGCTCATTCTTAATGGTGTTAACCTGTCACAGATAACTGGGACCGGTAACAGTCTAGTATGTCTCGCGGCTAAAGAAGGCCACGGCGATGTTGTCGATTTATTGCTCCGCCACGGCCTGTCAATCGAGTGAACGAACGGCAGTGGGCAAAGTCTTCTATTATTTGCCCTTGGCGGCGGTTCTATGGGAGCGGCCTAGCTTCCTCTCGATGGGGTGCGAACCCAAACCACAATGACGAGATAGGGGTGATGCCACTTATGATCGCTGCTATTTCGATAGACAATTACAAGTGTCTTGCTCAACGTTCGCCTGCGGACCTGGTCTTGCCCGAATTCGCTAGCTTCAACCCTCTCCATTGGGCGGCGACGTATGAACAGCTGAACTGACCTGAGTATGAGTACCTTGTATCTCAGTCTGATATCAACCAAACCTTACGGGCCTGGAATTATATGACTCCCTTTTTAATGGAATTTGCAAATGGCCATAACCGTGCAGCTTGTATAATTAACCGCTTGGTAAGCGATGTGGGCAGCCATCATGTGCTTCTCCTGTCAGCTCTCGTGTGGGTTATGGTGGGCGCAAGGGTTGGTCGCGTCTCGAATGATTCCGGAAGATATGAGAACGATAAGTGAAAGCCCCTGAACAGATGGCAGGGTTGCGGGCAATGGCGGAGACTACGAAGAGATGTTTTGAATTTGCTGCTTGATTTCATGTTTTCAATATTTCAATCATGCTCTTACATCAGTGGCTTTTGGCAGCTTGGAGCCGCTTGAATATGGTGAACGCTGTATTTCAGATTCTGCTGAGGAGACTCGTACATCGACAAGGCCACCACGCTCTTTGCCGCCGCGATGTCATGGTGTTACTATGAAACATAGTTTCTTTGTGGAACCCAAGTATTCTTGAACTCACAATCTTCTCTTGCCCAGAAATATGCAAGAACTTGACTTGTTGAAGCCACACAGTAATTTTAACGCACTAGATTGGCGCTGTGGCCGAGCAACGGCAATTTACGTGCTCTAATGGCTACTGAAGCTGATCAAACGCGGCAAGTTACCCGATGATAATCAATCATGTTAGCTCTATTCCTGTTTTAAAGATACGTTCCATGAAAAGTAAGTTCTTCAGACGTAGAATGCGCACCGGCGTATTTGCTTGAGATGGAGGGTTGTTTATGCCCATGAAACAGGCTCAGACCTCAGTGACTGATGAAAGCAGACTAATTTATAGACAAGATCGTAATACCATAGAGTAGACATTCAGAAAATTAGCTGAGATGAAGGTGTATGGAAAGTACCTGGACACGAATAGAGAGACGAAGTCAACAAAAGGTGATAAGCCATCTAATAGAGAGGTGGTCGGTGACTATATCATTTGTGAAGAGACCCTCAGGAAACTGGCCGTCACTTGTAACCAAAGCCAGTTCCTAAACATGTCAGTCAGATTTTGTGCATGTAGTATTCGGATTTTGGTCAAGTGTTCCTTTCTTTATACCTCCTCGGATTTTCTGCTTGCTCGACACGCCGGTCTGATGGACCACCTTTCGTGTGCCCTCTCTTCTGCTAGACTGCGACCCGGGAAGAGAAGTCGTCTACTTCTTCTTGCAATGCAGCTCGTATCTCAGAGATTAATGGTCTCTGAACATTTAGTCTGCATTTGGGTGTCGTGGGTTCATCTTCACGCCGTAACGACTTCTCGCAACGTGGAAGAGAATACTACAAAACCTCGCAGAGCTGTTGAGCGTACTTGAAGTCAAATACAATGTTAGACTTGATTAGTTTTGACATCTGTCACGTTCACCATTACGACTCTTGATAAGTCTCGACC
This sequence comes from Verticillium nonalfalfae, assembly GCF_003724135.2. Lineage (NCBI taxonomy): Eukaryota > Fungi > Ascomycota > Sordariomycetes > Glomerellales > Plectosphaerellaceae > Verticillium > Verticillium nonalfalfae. The sequence goes on along the minus strand of NW_021167436.1, from coordinate 5,897 downwards.
CAATTGCAAACCAATATATCGTTACACTTCAGTGAAAGGTCTCGTTCCAGGACGCGACGCTTTATTTCCTGGAACTGGATATGGCTCAGATGCCTAATGAAACGCTCACATGTCACATCAACGGAAGCCCTTTCAGATACGCTGCCTCATAGCCACACGACGTGAAATTGGTCATCTTTGTTTACGCGCCGCTACTGTCCCTCGACACCAAAGACGTCATAACCTTCAACACGACACCTTGCGTAGAAGGAACCTTTCTGAGTTCCATTTACAGTGGCCGTCTCCCCGGAGAGTGCTCCGAATCCGAGCAGCATACTCCAATGCCCCTCCCGCAGATCCCTCTCTGAACACACATCATTCGATGCCCGTCGTCCATCAGCTCCATCCCGTGACATGGCCCTTCTGTCTATCCAAATATCAGAAAAAAGATGATCCGCATATCGCACGTTTCAAGTCCCTGTCGGCAGTCTCCGCTCTCTCTTTCTTTCTCACCGCATGGGGCGTACGAGATGCTGCCCCTAGCCGCGGCGTCGCAACCGACCGCTGGCAATTGACGGATCTCACAACGGAAACCCGCAGCACAGGCCGATGAGAAGACGCAGACGCAGCCCGTGACAGCGACACGGGGGCAGGGCATACAGAAGCGCAAGGTGCCGTCGTCAGCCGAACGCGAGTCATCCACCAAACTTTACCCTGGCGTCACTCTTCTGTGCTGTGCATGGTCAGCCTCGATGCTGTGCCGCGCTGTGCCTGTGCCTCGCATGTGCCCCCCCCCCCTCTCTCTCCCAGGCGCAGTGATGCTGCGCAATGCATCTTTCCACCTGCTATCCCCACCCTCGCGCGAGCAAACACAAGGCGGACTAGCTCCGTAGTGAGCGACGTCCAACGTTTGTCATGTGGACCGTTCCTGCAGCAGCGAACCGCCTCGTTTCCCAGAGCCTGAAGTGTTTCTTGGTCTCGAGAGAAGGGATCGTCCTTCGCGCTCTGTGCTCCTCTGGCGGGACTGTCCCGTTTCAGCGTCAGAGGCAGTCGACAAGTATCGGCATGTACCGGTGTCTTTTGGAGCTCCTGTGTTGCGCGCCCCTCGTGATACAGACGAAATGTGACGCATCGTTTTCCACTACGCCATGTTTACCAATCCGACCAGACCAGCACGACGAAACTCATCCATTGGGGTTCACCACAGGTTGCAGCAACGTCTGCCATGCCCCGGTGTTCCACCAACAAGACGTGAAGGACAATTCATGGCAGCATGAAACCCCTCCCATAACGACGACCACCGCTGCAGACTGACCTTATCGCCATACCATTGGAACCCCGGCCGAATCGGTTGAAAGTGCCACAATCCCCGACGTCGCATCACCCAACCCTTCCCCCTCCCTCCCCGTCACATCTCCCACTCTACAAGTGATACCGACAGTCCGGCTCACCGCCACGCTTCCTCTTCGTCCCAAGGGCATGGCGGGGGCAGCCATACTGCCTGCCAGTGAGTGTAACCCCCCGCATCCTGCCACCGATGCCCTGAGTAAGCTCACTCGGCAAGGAGGGAAGAAGAGGGGGGGAGGGGGGCGGAGGATGCCCTTGACCCAGATCCTGGCCCCCATCACCATGGTCCCCCCGGTGCTTACGAACGGTCCCTCCGAAAGTCCCAAGAGAGGTCGAAGACGACTGCTAGCGGCATCGATCGACAGCTCCGTCCTCGATCAGGCACGCCCAGCCCCCAAAACGAGCCACCATGGTGTTCTTGAATTGGCACCACGGCGAGGCGTTTGGCAGTCTGCTCACACGCAGCGGTATAAGCCACATCCAAAAACAGAAAATAGGAAGATGCCAACACCACAAACCCTGCCTTTCGAGCAAAAATGGCATCCCATCGAGGGCCCGTCAAACGAAGAAAGGCTAGCGCACTGCTCCGCCGGCCGGTCCGCCTACACCCACGACGCGTGCAGGCCAAAAAAGAAACAGACGCCGCACGCACGACAGCCTCTGTGTAACCCCAAGCCATGCAAGTCCGGTCACCTGGCCGTGCCTGCAGTCCAGCCTCGCAGAATAGGTCTGCCTTGAACATGCATCCGTGCCCCTGTAGCCTGTCCAACACGCCCCGGGGCTGCTCACGATATGTCACTACTCACCTGGCGCTCACCTGGCGCTCACCTGAACGCATGGGGGGCGGGGGGCCGTCTCACCACGCCAGCCTCACCTCAGACCGACGGCACCACTACGCTCCGTAGGCAAGAGGGGAAGGGGGCCGGAGGTAGCCAGGGTTTTCTGCTTCAGTTTCCCTGGTGTCGCCGTGGCGTCCGCGGGGCGATGCCCCCCCTTCCCCCCCCCCTCGAAGTCCAGTTCCGTGGCCGAGACATGGCGAGGTGGACGAAGGAAAGGGACGTCCCTTTCCCTTCCCGCCCGCCCGTGCTGACGAAGAATGCAACATCTCGATGGGGTCGTCTCACCGCCACCAACACGGAATATGACCTCAGCTGATGGTATGATATGATATATGCTGGGTCACGGCTCGGGACAGAGAGAGAGTCAGGGGGCTTGCCTACGCCATCGAGGTCCAGGCCTCGGCGTGTGATGAGGCACTTCAGTAAGGACCCTGTCGGCCATGGGTGTTTGTTTTTCGTCGGAGATTGTCTCGGATGCCTCGCGAAGCTGATTGAATTCGGGCCTGTGCCATGGGGTCCTTATGACTTGCTTGTACAATGTCGTCGAGATGACCCGAGGGCAAATAGACGTATGTACCGTGATGACTGATGGCCATCCGCCGGATCACAAGGCCAGGGCCCCCATCAGCAATATTCCCTCCCCCTTGCCATCTACCTCCTGTCAAAAACGACAGGACACACCACCAGCGTGACACACTGTTCGTTTAATGACCACGTCGCGCGGACCAGGGACCGTACCACAGGCATGGTCATAGGTAGTACGCTGCCAGCTAAGCCCTACCGGCCCATGCCATGCGGCTCCGCGATAGGTCTTGTCCGTTGGGCGTCCTCTTATGCAGACCCCCTCCGAGAAAAGAAAAAACAAAGGGCAGTGCATGGCATGCATGGCATGGCAAGGCAGCTGAGTCCCAGGGAAAAGGGCCGCAGGGCTCTGGATCTCCCGCATGCCACGGACTGCCGCCCCATCCGCGAAACTGACAGTTACACCATGCGGGCAGCCAGAGTCAGATGCCTCGCTCTGCCGTGTATCGGCACAAGGAGACGTCCGTCCGAAGGCCACGAGACGCATGGCATGCTGTTCGCGAGGCCAAAAAAAAACCATAGTTTCTTTTCCGTCTGGACTGTTGCTCGAGTCCGCCGGCAGCGCATCATAAAGTCGACCGGTGAGTCCAGAGCCGCAGCCCGACTTCAGCTGGGCCCCCGAGCACGGCAGACGCCTCTTGGGTCCTGGAGACCACCGCCGAGGGGGCGCGGCCCAGTCCAGGCCTCCTCCCGACCGGGTCGAGTCCAAGTCCAGGCCTGATGGTCTGATAGCAGGCTTCCGGACTTTCCCAGACTGCCTGGCGTAACGTACCTTCATCAACTGACCGACATGTCGTGGACCAAACGGCAGACACCCGAGCCAGCCAGCCAGGCTACACCCCCCTCCTTTTCCATCCCCTTTGATCCAGCTTGCCGTCTCTTACATGCCGTCGTCGTCAACAACGGCACCGACACATCTTCACGCCGGGCGACGCAAAAGAAGCAGACCACTCCACAGCATCTGCCTCGCGAGATGGCGCCGAGCCATACCGTGCTTGCATCAAGAGAGAGTGTATGTCTCAGTGCCGGCTTCCACAACCAGCCATACAGCTTCTCACTCAGCTCAACACACGCCCCTCCTTCTCCAGCCAGCTTTGGCAGCGCATCGACGCTGATTTTCCAACGACGCTCAGCCAAAGGGTCACTGCTTCCGATGCACATCGGACCATGCGGCTTGGTGACGGCGCGACGAAAAGACGAGATGGCTCCGCACGCAGGGCGATCGCTGCGGCAGGTCACCTAGAGGCAACCTGCATATGCTGACGATGCTGCCTCGGCTGCGGGATATGCATGCTTGCCCAGGGGGACAGACCACGTCGACCACGAGGCCTTTTTCCAAGCAGAGACCAACTTTCCTTTCGTGTCTCGGTCATGGTCAATGTTTCGATACTTGTCAGGAGTTGGCCGAGCGCACACAATGGCTCGCCCCCTTCTTCCTCGGCGAGGTCACATCTTGACGCACGTCTTCATTTTTGGACCCAATGCAAGCTGTCAGTGACAACTGACTACCAAACATGAAAAGGTACACGGGCTCGACAGGGCACTCACATCAACACCACCCCCCCCTAAAGCGAGCAGGGAGGGAGGGAGGGTGAGGGGGCCTGCGTTGACTGACGTGGCAGTTAACCTAGCGCGAACGCAACATGAGCGGCAGCGGCAGCGGCAGCAGCAACGGCATCACGAGATCATTCCTCTCGCAGCGACCGCATACGACTTCTCACCCACCGTCCAGCCCATAGCCCAGCCCAGCTCGCGCGTGAGTGTGTGTGTGCGCGCGCGCGCGCGAGGGCACCCTGCCGCGCTGCGCTGCGCTGCACTGCACTGCAACGGCAGGCGCATGAATGACCCGATCGTTCGCTGCTCGTCCCTCTCAACGGACGGACGGGCGCCTCTCGTCACTGGTACCGACACATACACATCTTGCGCGTCTTGTACCTGTCTGTGTCTCTTCCTGTGACCCCTGTATAGTGGTGTTGGCCCGCCCGTGCCCACCCCCCATCCCGTCCCCCTCAATACACTCCCACTCCATTTCCCTCCCGTCGGCGAGACAAGCGTCTGTGATCCCCGCGCCTCGTCCGCCCGATCGGTGCTCCATGGCTTTTGAAGACCAGAGACATGCAGCTTGGCGACCATGGGGTGGGGAAGAAGAGGAGGGAAAAGGGGGGGGGGGGAGTAAAGGGATGGGCCACAGGGCAAAGATAGCAGCAGCCACAAACAAAGACAGCCAACGCACGGGCGATTGCTATTATGACAGCTCACAAAACACACAGTGACACAAAAGGCAGACAGACAGATACAGTAGGGAAAGCAAAAGAAGAATGCCTACCACAGACCCCCGGACGCGTGAGGTGGTCCTCATTAGCACGCCCGCCGCAGCCGACTTGTTGCTGACGTGCGCGCCGGCGGGCAATGAGGAGAAGAGGCTGCTGAGAACCAGATGACTTCACCCGGCCGGGCCATCTCGCGTGTCCTGGTCACTCCCCCCTTGTTGCTTGCGGTGCTCAACCAGTGCTGCTCACGCATGGCCGTGCCATGCGTACCTTGTTTTTCGCCAGAGAGAATTATGAAGCATGTAGCTTGTCGGTCAGATAAAGCATACCAAGGCGCTAGGTATGAGAAGAAGGCTTTTGATCGAGATGAGCTTGGATAGGTAGTTACCGAAAGCAGCTGTTAGCCGGCTTCTAGTGTGTGTGGTGTCCGCCATCAAGTCAGCCCCAGACATATTGGCTTCATGGCCAGAACAGGGTCGTCGTCGCGGAGTGGACACGTCCCAATTCCTCCTCTTCGACAGGTTGCACTAACGACAGGTCATATATCAGGTTGCACGGCATGAGACAAGGCGAGCGAGAGATAGAGAGAGAGAAAAAAGAAGAGGCAGGCAGACAAGCAGACGGGCGAAAGGGCGCCGGCCGCGTGATCGTCGGTGAGGCGGCGCCAGCCGTCGACCCAGCCATGCACCCTCACCGACCTCACCGCATGCACCTCGTGAAGAAAACGACCAGAGCTGCAGGGCGCACGGGTATGGTGGCACTGACTAGCGACTTGGACCCGAGCGTCCGCCCGCGTCCGTATTCGCCGACCTGAGCATAAACCAAGTCCCTGTCAGCTGCATGACATGACATGGTGGAAGAAGAAACGAGCCTTGTCGAG
>NW_021167435.1:0-35033 GCF_003724135.2 Verticillium nonalfalfae | reverse complement strand
GGGGGGGGGTAATATGCAGGCGCCCGGCTGCCATTGAGACAACTCAGCCAGCGCGCGCTCTCTGCACATCCGGGCTGAAGAAGGCCGATGTCACCACCGCCCTCGGGACCTTGCAGCTCCGGCCGCTGGAGGGGCGGATTTCCCAACGCTGAACGGTCCGGGTCGTCGCCTCGACAAAGGTCTCGCAAACTTTTATTTGCCACAGCCATGGTCTTGGTACTGGGCGCTGAGGGCTGCTCACCACCACCCAATTTTTGAATTCCGTGCGAGAAGCGCAACGAGAGGTGAGCTCTCGTCGAGGAGGAGGGGCGGGACACGGTATCGCGGTGCGACCGAGAAGCGGTGTCCGAAGGAGTCTGGCCCTGTGGCCTGAGGAGTCTAGGCCCCGGTGCAGGATTCCGACTCCTCGGTGCGTTACTTGCTTGCCTGCTTGATACGCGCATCCGGCGGTAACGTCAATCCTGTCATGATTTACCGATTTACACCACGAATTGCCGAAGCGTGGGGCGGAATGAGGCGAGACTATACCACGCAGACACTCTTTGGCCCTCCCTTTCTTTACAGTGATGGCATGGTAATCCCGTTCCCGAAGCCCTTGTCTAGAAGCCTTGTTTTTTTAGCCTTCCCTTACTGCGACCTGTACATCCGTCCGGCTGGGCGATCATGTCGCCTCTGTGTTACAGCATGGAGATGTGGGAACCGTGTTACATAGGGCAGGGGATGTTATCGTATTTCTCTTTCATGGGCAGGACTCACACTTCGAGTATTACAAACTGGATCGGGAAGCCAGCTGACAGAGGCGAAGTAGTACAAGCTAAGTGATACGGGGACCGGGTGTGATTCTATCTATCTGGGTCCGATGCCCGTGGCTGGGTCACGGTAACCTAGCCGGCGGCGCGAGAACACTTCCAGGTTCTCAGCGACACCGGCATATGGCACAGGATCATGTACTGCCGGTCTACATCTCGGAGGTTTCGTGACCATGGAAGGGCTGACGTGCTATTACTGCACAAGTCCGTTGGATATCTCCAGAGTGACGACGCCGTCTTTGCTCTCAACCACCTTGACCGAGGACAGGTCTCTAACGATCCAGTCTGGCTCGGCGGCGGCGACCTGATCGACAGTGTGGCTCGTTACGAGACCGATGACCTTGCAGCCAGCGGCCTTGCCTGCCCTGATGCCAGCGGGCGCGTCCTCGAGCACAAGAACGCGCTTGGCATCGCCCTCGAGCCCCAGTCTCTGCCTGCCCAGGAGATAGCAGGCGGGGTCCGGCTTTCCGTTCTCGACGGACTCTGCGGTGACCATCTGGTCGGGGTGCGGCAGGGCCATGACGCCGAGCCAGCCTGTGACGAGGGGCTCGGTGCCCGAGGTGACGATGGTCCAAGGGGCGCTGTCCCTGTTCAGCTCTTCGAGGAGGGTTCTCGCGCCAGGAACTTCAATGGCCTCATGGGCGTATAGCTTGGGCAGACGGCCCTCCGCTTCACGCACGTCTGGGTCATGGCAAGGGAGGGGGAGGGAGGGAGTTTCCTCCTTTTCCTCCTCCTCCCCGGCAAGCGTCAGCTGCGGCATCCTTGCTTCTGCTTGGTTCGTCTGTCACGTCGCGTTCTCTCGCGCACGCGCGTGCAGCATGGTGGAGAGATTTAAAGTGAGAGAGAGAGAGAGAGAGGCAGAGAGAGCGCGCGCGAGCGAGATGCCTGCGCGCACGCGTCATTTCCTCCTCTGCACGCCTCTGGAGTCTCTCTTCGCCACGGGGCAACACGCGCTGCGGAGCGGGGGCGTGTCGAGGTAGGGAGAAGGGGGCAGGAAGGAGGGTCACTTACAGTCCCAGTTTGCTTTTTCAGGGGCAAGAATCTTCAGGACGTCGATGCTGCGGCGACCATGCGAGGTTTGGAGGATGACGTTGGCAGAAACACCAATGTCCTGGCCGATGCTGCAAGGGAGCCGAAGACGGCGGGGCATCAGACGGGGTGGTTTCCGGGGGGGGGGGGCAAGGTATGGTCTACGCGCAGGGGCAACAGAGAGAGAGAGAGAGGGTGCTGGGTTCGACTGAGATGCAGACGCAAGGGAGGTCATGTTGGCCGGGGGAAAGTCTCTCTCACCTGTGCCAATGCTTCTCGATTGCCGGCGTCGAATCGATGATGGTGCCATCCATGTCGAACAGGAAGCCGTCAAAGGTGGCCCGCTCTGGGGCCGCCGTGAAGGACGCATTGACGCCGGTTGCCGTGGAGCCCATGATAAGTTCGTGATGGCGTGTCAGAGGCGTGTATAGGTTTGGGTCGGACGATGGTCTTGGAGACGGACGCAGGGAGATAGGGCGTCCGTAACAGGGATAATGATGGGACACTTCTTCGGGGGCCGGCTGCTCCGACGATCGACGATCTGTGAAGGGGGGGGGGGGGGCTGATGCTAAAAATTGAATTGGATGATGATTTGATTTTTCAGATATGAAGTATCGCAAGCACAAGGTTGAGTCGTACGCCCTTTTGTGAGTCGTGGTAAGCGTTGAGCTGTCGTTGACATTTCATGATGGAAGGCATTTCCTGATTGGGAAGTCCGTGGTCGGAGTTTTTTTCATTTTACATATTGGAGATTTACGAGTGGATAAGACAAAACGTTACAGCCGGTACATGAAGAAATGAAGAATCGCGGGGCTGCCGTTCCTGGCCTTCGGTAGCCGGTGAGCATTGGCCGCTGTCGTCGGTATGCGGTGTACGGTATGTGTGTGCGGTGAAGGCAGACGGGAAGGGGCGGGGGACTCGGAGCGGTGAGGTGCGGCAGAACAAACCTGCCCACTAAATTTTCGAGAGCGGCAGGTGCCAGTCCAGTGGAAATTTTGGCAGGCGCTTTCCAGACGTGGATGTCGTCGATTTTGGGACATCTCGATACTTCATTCCACCAACGACACTTACAGATCGTCGCCATATACCTTTGCAATGGCCAACGCGATCAACAAGCCCAAGAGTACGTTCTTTCTTGTTCCCCCCCTTCTGTCGATTGTGTCAAGTAGCTGCCCCCGTTCCCCGGCTAACCTGAACACCGTTGGCAGGGCCTAATTCCAAGAGGCAGCCCGTCCGCCTCCGCCACAAGATCCAGAAGGCCTCGGCCGCGAAGCAGCGCAAGGAGAAGAAGCTCGGCAAGAAGAACCCAGAATGGCGCTCCAAGCTCAAGAAGGATCCCGGCATCCCCAACCTCTACCCCTTCAAGGAGAAGGTTCTCGAGGAGATTGAGGAGACGCGCATGCGCAAGAAGGAGGAACAGCTGAAGCGGCGTGAGATGGCCAAGGCTGCCAAGTCTGGCGTCCTCGGCCAGGATGGCATCGACGCTGCCAACATGCCCGTCGACGTCGAGGATGGCGACGTCGACGGCATGAACGTGGACGGGGACGGCGAGCTCGACGAGTCCAACCCCATGGCCGCCCTCCTCGCCACGGCGCGCAAGGCCGCCGAGAAGTACGAAGGCGGAGACATGGACGAGGATGAAGACGACGACGACGACGAAGAGGATACCAGAAACGTCGTCGACCCTACCTTCAAGAATGCCACGTCCCGCAAGGCCTACGACAAGATCTTCAAGCAGGTTGTTGAGCAGGCCGACGTCATCCTCTACGTTCTCGACGCCCGCGACCCCGAGGGCACCCGCTCCCGCGACGTCGAGCGCGCCGTCATGGCTGCGGCCGCCGGCGGAAAGCGCCTCATTCTCGTCATCAACAAGATCGATCTTATCCCGGCCAAGACGCTCAAGGCCTGGCTCACCCACCTCCGCCGCTTCTTCCCCACCATGCCCCTGCGCGCCTCGAACCCGGCCCCCAACGCCCACACCTTCAACCACAAGGAGCTCACCGGCCAGAAGACGGCCAGCGACCTCCTGCGCGCCCTCAAGTCGTACGCCGCTGCCAAGAACCTCAAGCGCGCCGTCTCCGTCGGCGTCATCGGCTACCCCAACGTCGGCAAGTCCTCCGTCATCAACGCCCTCCTCGGACGCTACAGCAGCGGCAACCGCAGCGCCTGCCCCGCCGGCGCCGAGGCTGGTGTCACCAAGAGCATCCGCAACGTCAAGATTGACAGCAAGCTGACCCTCCTCGACTCGCCCGGCATCGTCTTCCCCTCGGCCTCGACCTCGACCACGGGCGGCCTCGTGTCGCTGAAGAACGCTGCCGAGGCTTTCGCCCATCTCGTCCTCCTCAACGCCGTCCCGCCCCGCCAGATCGAGGACCCCGTCCCCGCCGTCACTCTCCTGCTGAAGCGCCTGTCGTCCTCGGACGACCTGATGCAGAAGCTCACCGACGTCTACAGCCTGCCGGCCCTGCTGCGCACCGGCGGCGACCCCACCACCGACTTCCTCGTCCAGGTCGCCCGCAAGCGCGGACGTCTCGGCCCCGGCGGTGTGCCCAACCTGCACTCTGCCGCCATGACCGTCGTCACCGACTGGCGCGACGGCCGCATTCAGGGCTGGACTGAGCCGCCCGTGCTCGCCGTCGCCGACGCCAACGCACCCGTTGATGCTGATGCCGTTGTCGCTGACGACATGGCGGCGCCGGACCAGAAGACAGTCGTCACGGAGTGGGCCAAGGAGTTCAAGATTGAGGGTCTCTGGGGCGATGACGGTGCTGACGACGAAGTCATGGAGCAGTAGTTGTGCCTTCCTAATGTGGAGGCTGCTTGTTTTGTTGATACCCAGGTAGATGGTGCAGAGTTTGCTGGGTTTATTGGCGTTTAGGGCATGGCAAAAGGGGCGAATACAAGTCACGATCTTTATGCTGAGCCGCTGTTTTCTTGCCTTGAGTGTGGTTTGTCTATGTAGTCCTCTACTTCGTTTCCAGCCTCCAAGCCTGCCAACAGCCTACACTGACGTTGTACTCCTTACGCTTCTCATCACTTCACGTCCCAGAGGAAGGCGTATCAGAAAAGAAATCTCTTTTCCTGGAAGGAGGATCATGCCCGGCCCCAAGGTAAAACGGGAAAACTTAACCGCTGCCGTTTACCTACCGGACTGTGCAGGATCGAATCGCTCAATGTCACGCCACGGCCTTACTCCGATCCTGCAATGAAGCTCCTTGCATCCCATCGCGGCGGACACGAATCGTCTCAACCGTATTGCCGGATCATTCCGAGTTGCATTTGTGCGTTGCGTCGTGTTGCCTTGTACCCACGAACCCCGCGGTGAAGGGTGCGCAGCATGATCGTTGGGGACAAAGTCAAAAACAGGTGTTCGAACGGATACCATTTTCGGTTAAACCACCCTCTCCACCTCTCACCAACCCCTCCCCCTGGCTCATAACACTACTTCAGTTATATGTATTCGCAAAGCCCCCCCCCCCTTCTTCCTCTTAAGCCCCCCCCTTGCCTTTTTTTGCAAAAGCTATTGACCTCAACACTGCATGATCACAACCTAGTGTCGATCAGCGTCGTATTCAGATCGACAGGCACCATGCCATATAGCTCAGTCAGGGACTCTGCGTTGCACCAACTATTGTCCATTGTTCACATCTCCCCTTATCCCCCCCTTTTTCCCCCACCGCCGTAGGGCCGGCTCCTATCGGCGCTTGCCCGACATTCCGCACCGCCTGTTTACTCGCGGAACTTTCCCCTCCGTCTTCCCCGGCTGTGATACGGCGTCTGGCTGGAGGAAGAGGGGGGGTCGAAGGGGGCTACACAGTACATGGTGAGCCTCATCGGACGTGTAGAGCCCCACAAGGGGCCGTCCGCACACACCTGGCGTGATCTGCAAGACCAGCTTCTAGGATTGTGTTTTATTTTCCCCTGGAGATAAACCGCTTCACGTTGACAGACCACGATGTCCTTGGTTTGGTTTGCGAGAGGGGTCAGGTATACCTCGTTTTTTTTTCTTTTCCTTTCCTGGGGTGTTCCTGGTGTGAGAAAGCGACGCTATGGACGGTCAAGTGAAGGCGAGATTGGACTGTTCTTTGTGCTGGTAGATGAACATTATGCGCAAAGGGGTTCCGCCTGCCACGGGACTCAACAATATCTGCCGTGTGAGGGATATGCTGCGTTCACCTGGGGTCTTCCTGGCAGGGTCAGGACCACTATAGATACAGCTTAAAGTAGGGTAGGAGATAAGTTCGGCGGTTGTCATACTAGGTGAACACCATGGGAGGGGGTGGTAAGGGTGCCATTCGAGAGCTCGCCAGCTACGTACTCCAGGGATGACAGCACGCGTGTTGCGTGTAGCGAGCTCATGTCCATGGCATGAATAGTAACACCATAGTCGCAGTCCTCACGACGAGTTCGGCCCGCCCTTTGTACCGTCAAGTGAACATCGTGGGGGGGAGGGTGCCATTTGAAAGATTGCCAGCTTAATGTCTCAGGGGTTCCATGTTTTGAGGGGGTTCGGCACGTTCGTCTGGTGTGTCCCTGGCATGAACGGCAATACGATAGATGCAGCGCGCTGGGGACGACAGTAGTCCGCCCTTTGTGCTCGGAGGTGAAGATCATGGGCGAAGGGGTAACCTTCCGCCTGAAGCTCACCAGCTAGAGGCTCCAGGGATGCCGTGTTCTGCGAGGGGGATGATGGCACGTTCAACCTGGGTAGTCCTGGCATGCGAGAGACGCTACAGATGCAGCCCTGAGGATTAGACTGCAGTGGACCGCCCCTTGCTCTGGCGGATCAATATTATGCGCGAGTAGCTGGCGAAAAAAGGATCCAGGGATAGCACGTGTGGCAGGCATAGCACGTCCACCTGACTGTTTCCGCCCTGAAGACCGCGCTACAGATGCAGCCCTGACGGTGAGGCCTGAACACACGCTTCCCCTTGCGTATAGTAACGTTGACCTGGCCGCACTCAGGGTAGTCCACAGCCTGCTGAGGCTTGAGGAGGGAGGGTAACGAGGATACCCCTCCTTGTCAAACAGGGTTGGCAGGGCACCACGTGGTGGACATGCCGCTCGGAGATACGGAAATGCGGAAGGGGATCACGGAATGGTTACTCTTGGGTTGGGTGAACTACCGCAGTTGAATGCTGGGACAACGCGAGGGACAGGGACCCTGGCCGTCAGCGGCATCAGTTCATACATCTGACCATCTTGGATAGTTCTCAACATGGGACACAAGTGGCATGCGAGGATGAGCAATGCTTCAGTGATACAGAACAGCCCAAGCTTGGTATTTTTGTTTTGCAACCTCTCGTCCTAGTTTATGCCGTGACAAGCTCCATCTTGACCCCCCGCTTGCCCGTCCTCTCATCCATGTCATCCTGGACCCTGACCCTGACCTTCTGGAACAGCTCGACCTTGACCTCGCGGCTGCCCGTCGTCTCGAGCACGTAATCGTCTGCGTCAAACGTGCTGTCGGGCTCCGGCGTCGCGAGGTCGCGCAGCCGGATGAGCCCCTCGATGCCGAAACGCGGCACGAGCACGACGAAGCCGTTGCTGAAGATCTTCATGACGAACGCGTCCTCCTCGGCCTCCCGTCCCTTGAGGGCCTGTCCGACGTAGTACGCGATGCTCGCGCGGCCGGCGAGCTGCGCGTTGCGGTGGCGAACGTTGATGTTCTTGCACACGGCCTCGAGGCGGCCCCGGGAGCGGACCGCCGGGTGGACGGCCTCGTACCCGATGGCGGCGGCGAGCTGCCGGTGGGCCTGGAGATCTGCGTAGCGGCGGATGGGGGAGGTGAAGTGCGTGTAGATCTCCGAGGCGAGGCCGTAGTGGCGGAACTCGTCGTACGTCTGGGTGCCGGAGCAGAAATATTCGGCCGACATCATGCAGCGCGTCGCCATGATGCGCACGAGCGTGTTGAAGAAGGGGTTCTCCGGGTCGACGCACGTGTCGAGCGAGTCCGCGAGCGCCTTGCTCGAGTCGACGCGGAGCTCCAGGCCCTTCTTGACCTTGAGCTGGTTGGCGAGCTCGTCAAAGTTGGTCTTGGGCGGCGCGCCGTGTCGGCGGAGAATGGCCGTCTGCGGGAACGCCTCGTAAATCTTGGCCGCGACGCTGACATTGGCGAACAACATGAACTCCTCGACCAGTGACATGGTATCCAGAAGCTCCTTGGTCTTGACGTCGATTGGGTCAGATGTCTCCGACTCCATCTGCACCTTGACCTCGGGCGACGACAGGCTGAGGGCGCCGGCATCCATACGCTTCTGCTTGAGCTTTCTCGACAACTTCATCAGCATCCGGATGCCCTGGGTGAGATCGTCCGTCTGCGAGGCATCGTCCACTCTCAGCTGCGCTTGTTCGTAGCTGAGAGCCTCTCTTGACTTGATGACAGACTTTGTGAAGCGAACATTGACAATGTCAGCGTTCTCGTTGAGCTCCCAGATGACGGAAAACGCGAAACGCTCGATATAAGGATTGAGTGAGCACAGGTCTGTTCCGAGAAGCATTGGCAACATGTCGATGCGCTTGTCCACTAGGTAGACTGATGTGCCGCGGATGCTCGCCTCGTTGTCCATGGCCGTCAAGGGCTTGACAAAGTTGGACACGTCGGCAATGTGGACGCCAACCTCGTAGTTTCCGTTGGGCAGACTCCTCGCGTGAAGTGCATCGTCAATATCCTGGCATCCGATGGGGTCGATACTGCAGATGAGCAGAGACCGAAGATCCTCGCGATCCCTCCAGCCGGGGTCGTCCAGGCTCGTCGGCACCCTCCAATCGTGGCCCTCCTTTGGCAGACAGTCCAGCACCGTCTTGGGGAAAGGTCTGTACTGCACATCGTACTCTAGCAGAAGCGCCTCCGTCTCGGCCTGCTTCGTCTCAAGCTCTCCGAGGGACCGCACGAAATGGCCCACGGGGTGTCGCGAGTCGCGCTCCCAGCCATCAATCGTGACAACGAGTCGCTTGCCGAGAAGCTCCGCAGCCTGCCTCGTGCGTATCCGAATCTTGGGGATGCACTTGTCCATCGGGATGAGGAACACATTCTCCTGACGGCGGCCCTGGGTGCCGCTCTGACTGGTGGAGGAGGGGTCAATATGGCCGACGTATTGTCGCCAGTTGCGCTTGATGACGCCGACAACCTTTGCTGTCGGCTGAGGACGGCCCTCGGTGCTGTGGCTCTGCGTCTTCTTGACCTCTTCCTGCAGCGCCTTGCGCTCGCGTGCCGAGACGAGATCGGATCCTCCCTCATTGTCGGCGTTTTCGTTTCTCGTGATGGTTTCCTCCTCGATGATCTTGGTCGAAGGCTCCTTCCACTGCTCCTTCGGCAGCACCTCGACGACGACAAGATCACCATTGATGGCACGGCTAATGTTCTCCCTTCCGAGGATGAGGAGCGGCTTGACGAAACTCGGCACCTTGATCGAGCCCTCGAGGTAGTTGTACGGGGAGACGTTGAAAATTCCCTGGTGCAGGAGGCCCGCCTTGGTGCCAGTCATCATCTTGGACATGCTGTAGTACTCCGGGTACAGGGGACCCTCCTGCTTCTTGAAGGATCCGGCGGTCTGCAGGTCGGGGACCATGTCGAGCAGCGTGTCGGCCTCCTCGAGACCCCCGACATACTCGGCGAGAGACATGCCGTGGAGGCCGTCGGCCCTCGCCTTGCGGAGACAGTCCTGGTCATCGCTCAGCATGACCACGGCGGGCGGCTGGGCGGCCGAGCCGTGCTCTGCGAGATGCTCGCCGTACCACTTGACGGATCGCCTCACGGCGCGGTCGTTGCGGTCGTTGACCGTCTCGTTGGTCTCCCGGTGGATGTACGTCTCGAGGCGGAACTCGTTGAAGAAGACGTAGAAGCGCTTGTCCTCGCTCTTGGTGAGGCCGATGAGGCGGTTGTAGAGCGGCAGGGAGCGGTTGCGGAGCTCCTCGAGGACTGTCTGCAGGACAATGACGTCGTAAAAGGCCGAGCTCTGCTCGAACAGATCCATGGCGTTGAGGAGGGCATTGGTATCCGGGATGATGTAATGGCCTTGAGGGAAGGCCTTGGTGCCTGCCGGCTTATCAGACAGCACAAACGGCTGGGCTGCATATTGTCAGTCTGTGAGGCTCCGAACAGGCAGAACGACGTCTCACCTTTCCCAGACGCATCCCTGGGCGCGATCAGAAGGCATTGTCGGCACAGCTTTGATGAGCAGGGGATATCTTGACGAAGGTAGACCTCTCGCACGATTTTCTGAACCTTGCCGCTCTTGGTGGACCGCACGTAGACCTTGCTCGACAGGTTCGACGCAGCAGGGCCCCTATCGAGTGTTCTCTTGAGACTCGTCATCGCGGTTGTGTTGTGACGACCTGCTCTTTCCCAAGTCTTGATATTGGCAACGTCAAGGCTTGTCTCGGCTCACCAGAGGGTAGGCATAGACACACTATGAAAATTGAGGTGAGGTCGCGAAGGCGGCTGACAAACGAATCGGATCCTGCGGGGCGCCTATCTTATCTTATCTTATCGTACCGGGTCATCACACAGCTCAAACGGCACCAACGACACACGACACAATACCTCTCCTAACACCCGTTGCCCGCCCCAATTGCATCAATAGCATCAATCATTCCAATTTCCTAATCAGTGGATGGCTTCGACCCGGAAATCAGAACGCATGCACGCAGACCGCACAGGTTCCGCTGCCAGATGCGGCATTTACCAACACGGCCATCACTTTTTCTCAGCGAACGAAACGTGAACATCCCTTGGCCTGTTTAGCCTAGCTGGCGTCCAGTCGCGCCAGGGCCCCCGTCAGCACAGTACCTACCTGTACAAGGTAGGTAGTGCGTGGAAAACAGCACTGCACAGCACAGCACTGCACAGCACGGACAGACCACGCTCGTTCGAACAGCGCCATGCTTCACCCCTAGGTACAGAACGCCATTGCAGACCGCAGCAGCGAAGGTGCGCGCCCACGCCGAACTTTCCGCGCCCCAACCTCCACAGCAAATCTCACAATGAGGCCGGAAGCGGAATGTGGCACAACGCCCAAGGGGAAGAGAAGGGAGGGGAGGGTGATCAATGGAGCAACGCCTGTTGCCTCTTGCCTTTTCCAGTCTCGCCGTCCTGACGCGCGGGGCCTGATCTCGGCACCCTGTTTCACGGGCTGCACCACCTGCTGTACGACGGTATGTCGAACGGGGATGGTACTTATTGTACCATAGGATCTTTCCAGAGCCACGCGAATCGGGAACGGACTGGAGGGTCGACGCTGGGGGCCTGGCAGACAAATCATGCTCGCTGAGGGCATGTTCGACGCCCACGTTAAGCATGAGACCTGAACCAGAAACCTGTGATACTGATGATGGCCTTCCCCCCCAGCCATCCTCCCTGTCATCCCTTAAAGCGCGAGATCGGTCGATAAGGGCGGACGAGAAGCCCTGATTGCTTGCACGCGACGGATGATGTCTGGCTGCAAGCAAGGGGTTGGCAGGTAGGTGACTTACATATGCGAGTAAAACTCGCCACGAAATCTCAACGTGCAGTGCGGCACGAGCTACAAGGTTGTGGGCTGATAATTCTCTCAACATACAAAACACGCACACGGTAGCCGAAACCAGGTTACCTGGACTTCCTGAGCAGAGACAAAGCGGTACATCACCTTGTCTCGCTTTTTGTTTTTGTGGAGGGTCACTGACATGGCAATTGAGAAGAAATAAAATAAGCGTGTGGTTCTGCTGCAAGAGCGGGTAGCAAGGATAGCTCCCGCAGTGCTGGTGGTTGTCTGGAGCGGACGCCGGGCGACGCTACAGTGGGGCCTGGGCACCATGTCCACCGGCCCGTAGATCAGTACCATCGCCCCCCCCCCCCCCCCCCCTTCCTGAAAGCGTCAACCTTTAGGTGTCCCGCCAGTGGTTGATTGCCGCCGACACACAAAGCGTTCGAGGTACACTGCAAGCAGAAGCACAAGGGCCTTATTACCTTATACGCACACGTGCGATGCTCTGGCCCTGGTCCCCTGGCCAGGCATGGCAGGCTGGCCACCAATTCCACCCCCCCTCCCCTACTTCATCTTCCCCCCTTCGAACGATTTGCGGGAGGGGCGCGCCAGAGTACGATGTCGTTTCTTCATCAGATCAGGGTCTCTAGTTCTCTAGTTGCTAGCCAGTTGGTTATTCGCTTCTGTTGGTGGGAACACCTATCGGCATGCTCAGCAGCTCCTCTTCTGAACCGGGCAAGCGTCACTTTTCTTTTCTTTTCTCGTAAACACAAGATCACTGTACTTCCCCCATCCAACTAGGTTTTCTCATTCGTCGGGGCGTGGGACTCTGACCAAGAACCGCCTACCGTCCCTCGGGCTGGTGAAGAAAAAATAAATACCAAACCCCGAGACCATCGAGAAGAAGGGGGGATGGGCGGAGACCCTGCCGTGTCGTCCACCTCGTCTCGAGAGGGTGGGGACCCGCCGAACCCCATGATGTGCAGCCAAGCCAAGGGAAACGCCTTGCCGCTCCTGGTCAACACCCCCCTCCAACACCCAAAGGCGCCCTTGTTCCCTCGTGCCGCTGCCCCAGACGTCACACCTACACGGCACAGGCGCGTCCTGCCCACCCCCTCTATCTCTTCCTCCCGTACACCCAGGCCCATGATCGCATGCCATCCCATGCCACTCTCAAGCTCGTTCCTACACACCATCTTCTCCTGCCCGCTCCCCTGGCACCCTTTGACAGCGTGCGTCTGTCGACTCGCCTGGACTCGGTGCGAGGAGCCCATTACCTGCCGAGGGGAAGGCACAAGGTCAGACCACATAGCACTTCGCTGCATATGCTTGTACTTATGTGCGGCTTGCCGGTTTCCGACGAACGCGTCGAAAGATTCAGACGCGTCTTGTGATGCTATCTGACGTATATGAAGAGTCTGGACGCCCGATCCCACTGCGGTAACAAACCCTTATTGCTGTAGTTGCGTGCTTCTGTTGATTGCTCTAGATCCGTACGGGCTATGTGCGACGGTGGGTATCTCATTTATTACCTTGGGTCGTCTTGATCGAAACGTCCCCCGTCATCCACCGTGCAAGGGCAACCTACCTCCCCAGACCTGTATGTGGTAGGTAGGTAGTCAAAGACAGTCCGGATCGGTCGCTAAAACAGCTCCTACTCCTGATTCGCCAGGTGAAGCACACTAGGGACGCACCGTTGACTCTGGGAGCGCGTCCGCGGCCCCGTCTTTTCTTGCTAATGGCGCCGTGCCAATTTCTAGTCCCTCACCTCTGACCTCGTTGAGTTCAGCCGTTTTGCCCTTCACCATCCGCGCCGTTAACATCGGATTCTCAGCTGTGGCGCGTTCCAATCCTGGCACCGATGCTAGGACTCTGAGAGCAAACCAATCAAACGTCGACCGGCTCTGTATCGCCATGCGAGTTGGACGCTTCTGCGCTACAATCTACATGTACGAGAACGACAGCAACAGGCTGTCGCCCACCAGGGAGCCAGCTCGCGACCAGCTCGGCCAACGGTGACGGCCGGGGTGGGCTTTCTGGTGTCTCTGAAATGATGGAAAACCCGTTGAGCGACCACCAATCCGCCGGTGGTAGTGCAGTCGTCTGATGTTAAGCCTTGGTTAGGGCACATGTAGCAGCTTTACCGGCGGCATCATGTGTTTCGGATCCTCGCAGGCCGTCCACACCCGGACGGACGCCTGCTGTGTCGGCAATCGTTCAAGCATATGTGACTTCCCATGACGAGATCCGTGTCACCTTCGCAGCCTCTGTATGCAAACCAGGTCAGAGGCATGTCGGGACGGAGCGGTGGAGACTTTCCAATGTGTGCAACACACATTGTCATGCGGCCTAAGCGCTGAAGGAGGGCAGGCAGTCGAAGAGGGTGCACTATTCGTAATGCAACCCTGGAATGGACAGATGACCCTGAGCTGCGTCTTGCATCAACTTTTCCGTTTTGCTGAGGCATCGTCTGACTGCCAAATCCAGCTAGCACGCTGTGTGTGTCATCACCCTTGATGGTCCATGTGACGAGTTGCATCAAAGCTGGCTTCCTCGAGTAAACAAGGATGGACGGTTAGGGCGACCGTCAGCCGACGTCGCATCGCGAAGCAATGAAGTCCATAGCGTCTCGACCAAGTCTTCGAGCTTATCGTCAGCATGACATGCGAAACCTGCCGTTGCTCACGACCTCGCCGAGTCTAGAAGCAAGGCCATCTGTCTCAGGTTCGAAGAACGAAGAAGGCATCTACCCGCTGGAGCGCACTCAACAGCATCACGCGAGACGAGAACACGCTGCAGGGACGGGCAGCAGGCTTCGTCCGTCGCGGTCTGAGTGATGTGCCCAGTTGACGACTACTTTTCATGACAAGTGGAGTTGTATGCGGGTTTGGCAACCGACAGTGATAAGCTGATGGAGCTGCCGGGTCAGCCAAGTAATCCCGTGACGTAGCAACAGATACTCACTCTTAAAGCCTGGCGAAACCTACTGCACGGTACGGGACAGGGCCGAACTGGGGGTTAGTATGCAAGCCCGGGGAGACGGTGCAAGATGCTGACATCGCGAACCAGTAGGTGGCTTAAACCTGCAGAAACCGTGAATAGTCATCCCCCCCGCCCCCTGCGCTGTATCGCGATCAAGATGCATAACTTACACAACTTCAAGCAGAACCAAGGAGTATGATGGCACGGAACAAGACGCGTCTTCGCCATGGTCTCGACGCATGTGTTTCTAAGAGAGCAGAACGACTGTAACGTGCCATGGCCAGGAGTTGGGGGAAGAATGACAAGGCGCAGACAGATCAAGAGCGTCATGCCTCGTGAGCTCGACGAACGATATCGAGATCGAGCTTTGGCGCGCAAATGCACGAGGCCGAATCAGGTATCCACGGGGCGCTCTCAGAGGTCGGGCCAAGTCGAAGATGAGTCAGTCCAACGAGCAGGTTCAAGGGATGCTTCGGCCAAGTGAGCAGGCAGGCGGTTCCATGGCTTGGGGCAAGCGAGGGTGAAAATGCGCGCTGATGCGGCGATGCGTGACACAGGCTACCGGGCAGACCGGTGAGGGGAGACCGGAGACAACGGACAAAGTTGAAGCGAACGTTGAGAGGCGAGCGAAGCGAAACAGCCGTCCTGGCGGAGGTGATGTGAGGTTTCCTCGACAGGGGTCCCTGGAATCGTTCCGTCATTGAATTGTCGCCTCCACTCCAGTTTTGCGAGGTGAGACAAGAGGCGAACAAGACAAGACGGGTGAGAAAGCTGATGGGATTTTTTTGTTGCCTGCGGATGAAGCTGTACGAGTCAAGGAGTGTGGGAACCCGAGAGGAGAGGAGGAAGAGACCCAACTCTTCCGCCCATGCCATTCACCACAAAGTCCGTGCCGTGCCGTGCAGAGATGAGAAAGCTGCAGGAGCTATCATACAGGAGCTGCAGGAGCTGCAGGTGCGGCGAGAGCTGCCTACGAAGGTCCACTTGAGCCAGCTCGGCGCGTCTCTGGCCTTTCTTGCCTGCCGCTGGGCTGGAGCCTGTGCGTCCCAGAGCCCAGACACACTGTGCAGACGGCCCGGGGCTGCAGGAGGAATGACGAGGCAGCTTTGGCACAGGGCAGGCTGACAGCCTGCCTACATGTGCCTACCTACCTGCCTACGTCCTTGTACATCGATCCCAGGCGATCAGTTTTCCCACACATCAACTGGCAGACAGACTATACAGCGATGGACGACGAGCACAACGCAGCACGAGAGAAAGGCAGGTCAGAGGGCATGGCGCCATCGAACGGCCGTCCCCGCGCCCCACCCACATGCATGGCGCAGGGAAGCATTTTCATGTGCCCAGAATCGTTAGCATCTATTCGAGAACTGGACGCCGAAAGGCGGCTGCACTGGCGTCCCGTGGAATGGTGCTCGTTTAAGCTCCGCGAGATGGATGGGTCATGGATGCACAGGACGGGGACGGTTGTGGATGGGTGGACTGGCAGGCGGATAGATACTTGCCTAGATGCGACGGCTTGTGGTGTGGTGGTTCCCCATCTCGTCTTATTATACCCACATTCTGGGGTTCTGGGTAGGTAGTGGACTCGGCTTAACGATGTTGGCGTTGTGCGTGTGTGCTTGTGCTGATCTGTGATCGCTGAAATGCGTTCCCGCCCCTTCACAAGCAGGCACGAAACCTGGGGAGGGGGGGGCATGCCATGCCTTCGCGTACATTGATCGGGATGATCACCGTCAACACCCATGTGCTTCTTAAGCGGAACCAATGCGGGAGCGGACTCAGGCCGCCGATGAACCCCGCCGAAAGGGGGATGCCCTCGGTGCTCTGAACAGGCAGTCAGCCCAGCTCGCCTCGACAGGCACTGTTCGAGAACGGAGCAACGCGAGGAGGTAACTGTCGAGAGGAAACGGGGAAGAAAAGAAGAGACATGTTGCAGGCATCTGTCGCTTCGGTTCGGTTCGGTCACGAAGCAGAGCGGTTTCCTCCGAAGTCTAGGCCTGGACCGGGCCGACATCCTCTGCTTTGCCACAATCAATTTGTCGATGATGATATGGAAGCCGACTGATCCCAGGTGCGCGACACGCGTATGATGCCTTGTGGATGCGGTGAGCGCGGCCGGGAATGCTGTATCCTCTCGTGTTGTGCAATGCAGCCCTACGGGGCCTCTGTTATGGGTAGGTAGAATGGTAGCACTTGGACAATTGTCGCTGCTTGAAGCGCTGCGTGCAACCACGGTCCTGTCAACTTTGAGGCCAACTTTCAGGGCAGGATGCTCGCTCTGTTTGTACACTGGAGATTCGTTGCTGAGGGCATAGGTATGCATTACGATGTGATTGTGGTGAGGTACAGGGTGACCCACAGCAGGAGAGCGATCATACAAGTAGACGGGGTTGCTACCGTGCCTACCTGGCTACTTTAGTACATGATGGACGAAGCATGGACGAAGCGCCATCAGCCTGTGCGAATGCTAGAACTGGCGGGGCCCCTGCCTAGACCTTGCTGTCTGTGCGGGATGACTTACCATGTACCCCTACCCCGGTCGAAGCCGTCCCAAGCCCGACAAAGCAGGATCAAGGCAAGACGACCTTCGGGGCGGGGGGCCAGTTGAGTTCACGTTGGCTGCAAGTGAAATGGTCCGTCATCTCTAACGCCAACTTGGCGCAGTAGACCTTCCAAGCTGCCCCAAGCCCCCCCAAGACGCAAGACGCACGACGCAAGACTCAAGTCCAGGTCCAAGCCCAAAGCCCCAGGCTTCAAGAGCCACCCCCCTCTAGCGCCTTCCGCACCCCACCACCCTCGCCTTGGGACCCCATGGCCCCTGCCCCTGTTTTCCCGCACCGTCCGTCCAGCTGCTGCTTCCTGCGCTGCCTCGCCAAGCCCCCCTCAGCCTGGTTCTTTTGCTTTTTCCCTCATGCACATCCAGGGCCCTTGAACACGCAAGGCTCCCGTGCCTAGGCAGCTTCGGTATTTGAGCCTTTCAAAAAGAACAGTTCCAAACCAGGCCTCATCTGTCGAGGTCGATTGCTGCAAAGACAAGGCCAAGGCTGGGAGTAGGGGCAAGGGCCAGGACAAGGGTTTCGGTTAGCAGCAGTATCGGAACAAAGGAGACTGACCAACTTGACTGACTTCTGCTGTTGCATATACAGATGCAAAACTGCGTCCCAAGCTGAAAAACAAAATACCGAGGCTCCAGACCTCGTTGCCTGCCATGCTACTTTGACATTTGCCGTGGCCGTTGGGACCTCGAGCCGTCGACCACAGGGCACTGAGCAAAGCAGCGCTGAGTCGATTCAGGAGAAAAACTGCTTGCGTCACATCGCATCGCACTGCGCCACACATGGTACTGAATCGTCGCCTCCCAAATTCATACTCCTCGTTGCCGATGATCTCTCGAGCCCTCAGGAAGCCCACGTTGGTTCGGCACTATACCAGCGCCATCGCCGGAGAGAGGAGAGAGAGCAGGTGAAGATGAACAAAAGGCCGCCCAGGCTTGACGCAATACACACCTCTTTCAATACGAAAAGAGATTGAAAAACAAGAGATCAGGCTTCGAGCACATCCGTTTGTGGCCCTGCCTTGATAGTCCCTGGTCAGATTTGACTGAACAGAGTGGCATGGGCAAAATCTTCTGGCAACCGCCCGACGGCGACGCTCGTGTTGTCGCCTTGCATCCATACGCCAGACTGGCTTGGCCCCAAACCGAATCCGCCGTCTGTACAGTAGTACTACATTGGTCTTCTCACATCTCCCCGACATGCAAAATACAAAGAACGGCACAGTACAACTACGAATGCTCACGCACGCTCAAATCCACACACACCCGCACCTCACCAGCCAAGCTCCTATACACACACACCTCCCCCCTCCACTCCTGACATCAGTTCTCCCTCCCCCTCTCCATCCAACCAGGCCATCGCTTCGTACGGCCCTCCCCCAGCTTCGTTCGCGCAGGCGCAAATCCGTCCAGGCAGACTAGTGACGGCCGCCGCGGCATCATTCATCGTGTCGGGCCAGACGTGCAGCGACAGCAGGCGTATCGCAACGCTTGCTATCTCATCGTAACACGCCTTCAATCCTCGTTCAGCCTTCTCATCCCATCCAGCTCCTCAGCCAGCCCTTCTTTGACCCTGATTTCTTTCGACTTTTTAACCTCCGGCGCAACACAACTCTACAGAGTCAGAGGCACCGACTCGTTGCTTGTCTTGCCTGTCGCGCCGCTCTGCCCGAGTACGAACGACCCTTCGCCACCGGCCGGAACGATATCCCATCACACCTTACCTAGCCTTAGGGCCCTCTGGCTCCCCGGGCCTATCATCGCATTCCTCCTCACCCGTCCCTGTCTCGTCCTACATTTTCCTGTCTACATTACCAACCAGAGAAAATCTCACTTCCAGCTTCACCTAACCATACCCCTTCGACTCACTTGGACGAGCCCTTTAACGTTGCAAGGCTCATCATCTTCTTTCAGCTTGGCCGGTGTCGCCTCACAGCCCTTCTTGTGGTCTCTGCGTACCACCCGTCGTTAAGAACGGAACGACACTACTCACGTCGCCGTCCGTCAGGGACCGCGCGCCTCCCACCCCCCCCCCCAAGCCAAAAGGCCCCAGCCCAGCGTGCGCCGCTCGGTTCTCTTTGCGCCAACCACATGCACGAGTAATCCCGCCTGCATCGCCCTCTGCGCACCGCTCATCCCTTCTCAGATCCAACTCGACTTCGTTCCCGCGACCCAGCCAGAAGGCAACCCAACTATAACAAGACACGTCGTCGATGACTGGACTTGTCTGCGCAAACCTACCAGCACGTCAACCTTGACGTATTCAATGTACTCCACTCAACCAAACGGCGCTGACAGTGGCACAATCAATCCCGCTGCTCTCAACTCGGCTGGTAGGTGCCTTCTCCCTCACCCTCTGGCGTAGCAGCCATCTCAAGCCGCACCCCCTCCTGTCCCCCATCCCACCACCTCCCTTGCCGCCCGGATCGGTTGCATCTTGTCGCGGGTCCTGTCGCGCTGTCCCAACGTCAACGACACTTTCTTCGTGACATTGACGACGCGTCGCTGCCCTTGCATCACTCCACCCAACATTATCCGCCATAGCGTGAACCCCGCCATGTTCAGCGCTACGCGATGCTGATGCTCACCCTCAATTAGATCTTCTCAACACGACCTCGCGCGGCATCAAGCGAAGCCGCTCGCCAGACAACTATCAGGAACCTGCTCGCGGTTCAGACGGTACGCTGCTCTCTCATTCCCCATTTCCGCGTCGCTGTTGCATGCGACGGGCTTGCGACTGCAACACACACACGCAGTCACACCTTGTTGTGCGACAACGTGTCGGCAACACCAGCTGATTTGGCGACCACGCGAATAGGTGCTTCCAACCCCCGAAAGCGAGGGAAACAAATGAAGTCACGGGGATCCGAGCCTGCCGGCCAGGCGCCCGTCGCGGGCCTACCTCAGGGTATCCAGCCGCCGCACACGCCTCATAACCCGAACGCGCCGCTGCCCGGCCAAGCTGTCGCGTACGCGCCCACGCAGGCATCGCCTCCACCAAAGACGACGCCAACCAAGACGACGCTGAAGGCCCTGCCCACAGTTCGAGACCATACGACCGACCAGCTGAACCCCAGCGGAGATGAATATCTGCCGCGCGAGATTGATGAGTTCGGAGAGAAAAAGGTCATGGCCAACGGCCAGCTGCTAGGAGGGCGGACCTACCGGTGCCGCACATTCCTGGTGCCAAACCGCGGCGATCGGCTGTTCATGTTGGCAACGGAGTGCGCCAGGGTCTTGGGATACCGAGACTCTTACCTCTTGTTCAACAAGAATCGATCACTTTTCAAGATCATTGCCAGCCAGCCTGAAAAGGATGACCTAGTGGCCCAGGAAATCCTCCCCTTTTCTTACCGATCGCGGCAGATTGCCATCGTTACGGCGCGGTCCATGTTCCGCCAATTCGGCAGTCGCGTCATCGAGAACGGACGCCGCGTCCGCGACGACTACTGGGAGACCAAGGCTCGAAAGCAAGGTTTCACCGAGGCTGACCCTGCGGGCGAGAAGCGGCCTGGACAAGCCAAGGCTCGCGAGGCTGCCGAGGCTCAGAATCAGGTCATGCTTGGCGGCCCTCAAGGTGAGATTGTCTATAGCAACGCGCCGGCCCAGTTCCCTGGCGCGCCGCAGCAGCCTCAGATTGTCCAGCCGGGCATGCTCGGGCCGGCTGGAGGTTCGACCCGGATGCCTATGATCTCCCTGGGTTCGGATCTCAGCGACACTCGCCCACGTGACTATAGCGTCAACTTCAAGGGAGGTCCTCGCCAGGAGATCACGGGACCACCGTACCAGGATTTGACGCGTCCAGCTCAGCCAGGCGAGATCAACCAACAGGCACACCATGCTGCTGAGTACAACAGGCAGGTCACGCAGAATCGTGAAAGGAGCAGCAACTACCTGCAGGACCACTGGCGTCGCCCACACGAACAGCCTCAATCAGCCAGCCTGCACCAGCAGCAACCCATCAGCACGACCGAAGCATCTGTACCAACGAGTCGGGCTGCTGTCCAGTCACCTCACACTTCCTCCGTGAACATGTCGCAGCCAGGTCTGGTTCCCAATCAGAGCCCTCAAATGGGACTATCGAACCCTCCTTACTCTCAGGCGATCCATGCCCAGAACCCTATTAGCCAAGCGCCGATGAGGGGCATGCCACAGAGCTCGCCGCAGCTGAATAACAGACCGACGTCACTGGGCTCAGGAGCGACCGGCAGTCTGTCTCAGTCCACTCCCAGCTACCCTTACCCAGGCGGCTCCGGGCAGATGTGGCCACAGCAGATGCCGCAGGCACATCAACACTATCCCGGGTACACGACGCAAGGGCAGCAGCAGCAACAACAGCAGCAGCAGTCGCACCAGCAGCAGTCACCCGCTCCCCAGCCTCAGCTCCGACAGCACTCATCCAGCGGCGTGCAGCCAGGCATGCAGTTTTCCGGCATGCCGGGCATGAGCCAGGGTTATGGATCGAACCAGGCCATCTACTCTGCCGAACAAACACCACGACAATACATGCCTCAGCCAAACCCGGGCGCCCCAGCCGTTAGCCAGGCATGGTCGAACCAACAGTCGCCTGGCGCGCAGTGGTGGGCCAACCAACCTCAATAGGCGCAACGCACACAAGTCATGATGAAGCAAACAACGGGCCGTTCCTCACGGGAGCCCGTGACCCCGCCGTCTCGGGGTCGATTATTTATATACGCAAATGGTCAGAACACGATTTTCGGCCTTGTTCTCTTGGCTGCCGTATTTGGAGGATACCCCGGCATACATTTAGTGGTGGCTACTTTTGTTTTGTTTGGTTGACCGATCGTCCTGGGAGTCTGCCCGATGCATTCATGCCGAGGATTGGGATAGAGGAGTTGGGCGGTTCTGGGGGGATGATAGGTTTCGATCGATTGCTGGGGCGGTCTTCCGTTCATGATGCGATACCGACTTGGCGACAACACACGGAAACCAGTGTCCCTCCTTCCGAGCGCTGTTGAGCTCATCCACAACCTCGACATGACTTCAGGTATATCGCTTTCATTCTTGTGCTGTCTTGTGTGTCTTTTTTTCCTACTTGATTTTGGCTTGGATTTCTTCTGCAATCCATTGTACCTTGTCTGAGATGCCAATGACGGTGCACGAGGATAGGGATGGATTGGTGTCGGCGAAGCAGGTCAACGCGGCTGGCGGCCAGATTGACCTGTAGCTGTCTTGCGCGCGGTGGCTTTCTGGGTGTTTTTCTTTCCATGCAAGGCAGCACATCCGCCTGTATTGGCCGTTTCTCTTTCTATGCCGCCTCTGCTTGTTCGGTTCTTCGTTTCTTAGGGCGGGGTTCTTGCAGCATAGGAGGTGTTTTCGCTTTTTTTTTTCGCTGTGATTTTGGCCAGGATACCTTTTCAAGTCGGATACACGTCGCAACGAGAAGGGTAGAGAGGCCCTGTCTCTGTGTCGTTGTGCTTTTCTCGCTGGGTGAGGAGCAACTTTGTCCGGGGGCTTCTCTGCTTTTTTTTCGTCTTTCTGTTTCTCACCTTTTGCTATTTCGTTCTTCAGTTTGATAGGGGGGTGGGCTGCCTAGGCTGCATGGGATACCTCAACGATGGGAATACGCTGATCAATTGCTCTTCATCCTTGTTACGTATCTTGTGTCTTTCCATTTGTGATTGTTGCTGTAGTTGGTGGATGCTGCTTGTAGACCAAACGTGAATGTACGTGTAGTCGACAACAAGAAGGATGTAGTTTCTGTGGCATTATCACGCCGGCAGCCTCGAAACCCAGAGCAGCCGCCCAGCATGTTGTGACGGATATGGAACAGGAGCTTGCTCCGTCCCTTTATCGTTGCTCTTCTTCGTCTTTAATCACTGTCATTGCCATCCAAGGCCTCGTCAGCCTCCTCCCGGTCAACCCTGTCCTCGTCTCCTTCCAGAGCATCGACCGTCTCGTCAGCTTCACTGTCCCCTTCTTCTTCCTCCTCCTCCTCCTCATCGTCCTCTGCCTCCTCGTCGTCGTCCTCCGCCTCATCCGTCTCATCGCCGTCCTCGCCTTCCTCCTCCGCCGCCTCCTCCGGCTCCGTGTCGTCACCACCCGCCGCTCCGACCCCGCCAGCAGCAGCAGCGGCGGCGGCGGCGGCGGCCCCCGCCCCCACCGCGATCCTCGCCTTCTTGGCCCGTGGCTGATCGCGCGCCTCGCCGCCGGTGGCAGCATCCCCGGTGGCGGCGGTGAACGTGTCATCCGGCCCCGGCGCCGACATGGTCGACACGTCGCCCATGTGGGAGTCGTCTCCGGGGCCGGTCCCTGCCGCCGAGGCCGCGGGGCCGCCGGCGCCGGTGAAGCCCTCGCGCTGGCGCCGGCGGTAGTCGATGCGCTTCTCCGACTTTGTCTGGGCGTATTCTATCGGCATTGTCAGTTGTTGTTTGGGTCTTCCACGGCGCCTCTCCCTGTCCCTCTCTCTCTCTTTTTTTTTTTTTAGAAAAAAAGAAAAAGCGAAAGACAGGGGGGGCTAGGGACATGCAAAGGGTGAGAGACGCACTCGCGAATTCGGCCTCCAGGGGCTCCTTCAGGAACGACAGCTCCGTGTCCTCGAGGGCCTTGAAAACGTGCGTCGGGTCGATCGTCTTCTTGCCGGCGTTGAGGGTGTGTTCGTTTGCGCTGGCGTGTCTCGTCAGTTCCTTTTTCTTGAACTTTCTCTTCATGATCACACTGTCGAGAAGCAAACGACGAGCTAGTTCGCTACCGGAGAAATCAAAAAAGGGGGCAGAAGGGGCAGGCGGGGCAGAGGAGCGACGCACTGGGTGGCGAGGTAGTTGACAAAGACGGCGGCGCTCTTGTTGAGCGCCAGGATGGCGTTGGCCTGGATCTGCGTGCCGGGCGGCAGCACGCCCTTGGCGAGGCGCGTGATGATGGAGCGCGGCAGGGTGAGGTCCTCAATGGTGACGGCGTCGCGGTCCTTGTCCTTGGCCGACGCCTTCTCGGGCTTGCTGCTGCCTTCTTCGGGCCGGGGCCCGCCGGCGCCGCCGCTGGGGCCCGCGTTGGCGGTCGTCATGGACGTGTCGGGGCGGCCTTCTGCTGGTTGTGGGGGCTGATGGCTGGTGGCGGCCGAGGTCGAGGCTGGGGCGGCGCCGGGTGTGTCTTCGTCCATGGGGACGAAGCGGGCGGCTGAGACAGAAGGGTTGGCGGGTGAGGGCTTTTTGGGCGGCATTGTGGTGAGAGCAAGGTGTGTGTGTATGCGTGGGCGAGTGTGCGTGAGGTTGAGTTTTCGGCGAGGAGGCCCAAGGTGGGTGGCGAGAGTCTGGCCCTTGAAATCTCTATGGTATTCCTTGTCCCAGATATGATTCCAATGTAGTCTCTACTGGTTCATCGCGATGAGGCTGGCAGGCTGACAACCAAGTGACGAGGCGCAAGCGGGAAGCTGGTCGAGTGAGGTACGGGGTTCTGTTCTAGGTGAGGTTGAGGTGAGAGCGGTGCAGGTGTAGGTGCACGCGCCCACGCCACACCCTGAGACGCGACTTTTGCGTGTGGCGCGTAAAGTGGTGGCTTCCACCCTTCTGTCCCGCTGGCCCGTGCCTCCTCACAGGAGGAGGTGCCAGAGGTACCTACCTACCTTACCTTAGGTAGGTAGGTAAACCTTCCCTTAGGTAGGTAGGTAGGTTGACAGGTACGTACGTACATAAGGCAGGTAGGTCCATCATACCTCCTGCGTGTCACCATTCACCATCAGAACAGGACGAATGACCTAGTCGTCACCATCGGAAGCAGTTCAAACCCCGCGCCTTCGTCAGCGTCGTTCATATACCTTACACTACACAATTGCACCCCCTGCCTGACACGCTCTCATGACACTTGCCACTGCCACTGCCACTGCCACTGCCCCCCAACGAGGTACACGTGGAGCATCGTGGGCGCCTGCCTCTGTGATCCGATCTTTTTGTTTCAGACTGGCCACACCGGATGCCGTGCCTAAAAAATACCAGATCGTGAGAAGCGTCGCGATCCCGTCTAAACGGACGCCGCACGAGATAGATTGCCGAAGAGTTTCGTATCGTCTTCGTGCCCAAGTCATCCGATCCTCCACGTCAGTCAACAAACGCATGACAGCCCCGCGAGGCAGACCGCGCTGTCAGAATCATTTCTCAGGTGTGTAATGGTACGTATAGTGTGTCAAATTCAGCCTCCACGGCTCTACCTAGGAGGAACACTACCGACCGGCCTCGCGTGCCCGAGTGTGCTTCGCTGCGCCATGCTACAGAGCCAAGCAAAGCAGTTGCTCCGTGTGCGCTTCGCTCGCAAATATTCAAAGGGAAATGAAATGAGGGAGTGATAGAAAAAGAAAAAGCTAAATCCATGAAGAGAGGGGGGAAGGACTGGCTAAACGAAAGGAAAGGGCTGCAGTCGGCAGCGTGTCATGAGTATCATAAATAAAAATGGGGTATCACCAGCACAAACATCCTCCCAAACATACAGAACCACGAGCCAATGCCCTCAGTTTTGGAACTTCAGTGTTTCCCCGAGGACCCTCTGCTCTCGATCCATCCACGCCATCCATGTAGTCCCACGCGGTCCAAATGGCAGCCGGCCTTCCGCAGGCTTGTGTGGCCATGTGGCCGGCTGACGAATGTAACGAGGGCAAACACGACCAACGTGCCATATATCCTGGGCACGTCCTCGCAAGAGGTCACACAAAACCCCGCACGACGAAGCCTTCGGCAGGCCTCGTGCAGCGCGTGCGTCTTGTTTCTTTCCTCGTCTTGCGGGAGGGGCGCAGGGATGGCACGCATCTGAAACGCGTCAAAAACGCACGTCGTTCCCTGTCAATCGACACGACACCACCCCAACTCACATCTTCCCGGCGGGGAATGGACATGGGTGATGCCGGCAGGTTCTGCCGCTGTGCTCACGCGCCGCGGCATCGTGTTCGGTCTCAACACCCCGCGGCGCACAGGAAAACGCCTGTCTTGCTGTCCCGCCCATCAGCCAATAGCCCGGCCAATCGCGGACTGTGGGACGGCAGGCCGCGGTGAGAGTCCGCCCAGCGGAACCTCGTCATCAAGGCATGTGCTGGGCGGGACTGATGATGTAGAGAAGACACGATGGTGGTTTCGCTGCTCGGAGAAGGAGGCTGAAGAACCATGGAAACCGTGCTGGGTGAAACCGCCGAGCTGCTCATTTGATGAGCGAGGGGAAAACTCCCCGTCCGAGTAGAAGCTGTGGCCATAGCCGTACCACTGATCGCGAACACTGCCACCACCAAAGCTGAAGCTACTGCGCGAGCTCTGTGTCCTTCCGTGGTAGCCACGAGGCGATGTGGCAGATGACGAGGGTGGGTATTTGGAGAGTCGGGATGTTTGCCGCTTGGGGCTGGGAATAAAAGCTTCATCGCCCTGAACAGCCTCGTCCGTCAACCCGGGCCGCGAGTTCGGTGCACGAGCAAAAACAGGCGTCTGCGGAATTTCGATGCTCTTCTTCCCGCCGTTGGTGAATGTGAATGAGTGTGGCGACTGGCTCTCTCCCGATGCTCGAGGCTGATATTGGTTGTGGTTCTGGTAAATGACCACACTTGGCGGCTTCTTGAGCGAAGCTGTCGATGCGTGCTTGGTCAGGGAGGCAGGCACCTTCTCAAAGGCGTCTTCATCCTCCTTTTTATACTTCCAAGACTCAATCTCCTCGTCATCGATGGGCGTGATGCCACGGTTGATGAAAGGAAGACGACCTTGTCGGTAACGGTAGCACACAAGTATGGTGCCTCCTATCAAAGCCACGGCCAGAACAGACAGGACCGTGCTGAGAGCAATGGCGAGCGTTCGGTCAGGTTCATCCTGCTTTTGGCCGTTGCCGTCAACGCGGGGGGCTGAATAGCCGGGTTCGTCCGCCGACAATAGAGTCATGGCGAAATGTGGCGTCAGTGAAAATTCGCGGGGGACGGAAAAATAGCGGTGATCGTCACCGCATGTGGTTGGAACACATGGGGTGTGCCGAAGGCGAGCACGCGAGGTTCACCAAGACAATGGGGTGCGCGATCCAAGATTGGTGAGCTCGTGACCTCGGACTGAAGGTTGGAGCCCGGCTTAAAACGCTGTTGGAAGACACCGGTATTCAAGAGAACGCTGGGGTTCCTAGAGGATCAAATATCGTGAAACGAAACACGAGAGCGAGCGTGGTTCGAGATGACACTGCGTAAAGATGGCCTTGTCAGCAAGCGCTTTGACGAGCTGTTATGACAGCCATGGAAACGGTAATAGTAGTGGGCGGGAGAGAGGAAGACACGGTAGCGGATGAGCTGCAGAGAGGGACAGATAGGCAGGCACTGCATATATACCATGCCTATCCTATGTTCCATGGACTGTCGCTGCAGTCCAAATGGTCTGTCGAAACCTCTCTGTGCAAGCTGACCCACTCATCAACTGTCCCTGAAGGAAACCATGGCCAAGTCTCATCCGTGGCAGCGAGGTCACACGTGTCGAATATGTGGACTATGATCAAAGACCAAGGCTCGAGAATAAGATCGAATTTGACATATGATGGGTGGGGAGGTGACGAGCGCAAAGGAGCAGAGGGACATAAGGGGAAACCAACATGAACGTTTAGCTGCTCGGCGTTACGCAGGACTGGATCGATTGTCGATAGGTTTTCCGACTCGAGGATGAACAACGCGGCAGTCGGTCGGCCAGGTTGGATGACCTTGAGGCAAACGGCAGAAGCCTGGGGATGAGTGGTGATCTCAAGAGGCAGGCGGGTTTCCTATATAAGCGACGGTACTTTGCGCGGCGGTGACGGGTGGCAGGGGGTGCAAATGAGCTGCAGTGCTGCGGGCCTCGTGGGGGGCCAGGAGGTGGTGCGGAACACCTCGGGCTACCACACGGCAGTGCAGGGTTGGGTAGACATGGGAGCTATTACTACTCTACTTGTAAATCCGTGCACGGGCGTGGAGGCCGGGGTTCGTGAATATTGCCGCAGGTTAGCTGATGCACCATGATGTGCGGGTGAAGTGGGCGTTGGTGTTGAGCGGAAACGCACTGGCGTTTAAGACAAGTTGGTGGTGGTGGTGGTGCAGGTGGACCTTCGGAGAAGGTTGAAGTGCCTGCAGGGGAGGGCCCAGGATGGACAGGTTGGCAGGTGGGCAGGGGTTGCATGTCGACGCGCAATGAGCGACGGTGACGGGCCGGGCGGGAGGGGGTGTATCCTCTTCTACCTCTCGAGCCTCTTCCCTCCCTCTCTTGGCTCGATCATCTCTCTATGATGTGCGGTGTAGGTACAATGACAGCGGTACCCCTGTTGACGAGGTCGACTGTCTTGTAAGCCGTTTGATGTCGGCTTGATGACGGCGATTTGTCACCTTTGCGTCGAACGGTGGTTAGACGACAGGTCTCAGAGATGGGACGACCAGGCCTGCGAAAGAGTGAAGTGAGGCATATCGACGATTTGCAGCTGGCTTGAGTCTGTTGCGTTATTCCTTGAGCCTGCTGGCGCCACGTCGAGGGGACGAAACTGAACACACGCCAACCTGACGGTGACCGGAGAATGCAGTATAATGTGAGCGCACACCATCTATTGTTCGCGTCTGGCTCACAAGGCCGAGGATAGCGTCAGCGAAAGGAAAGGCCCGCAGCCACAGCCTGCCGCTAGTCAGGCACCAGGTCCTCCATGTCAGGGCCAAAAAGGGTCGCATGGCCACGAATGGGCCTGGGTGGTGCCATGTGTTCCTGCTGCTGGCCGTCGTGTTGGCCTGGGCGCAGGAACAGGCGCAGGAACAGCCAAACAGGGTAGTCTCGGGCCCGAATAGATAGATTGGCGAAGGAGGAGCAGAGCACGGCGTGACAGAGCGGCCAGCGACGCTAGAACGACGCTTTACCTTCACGCTCTGAGCCTGAGCCTTCGATCAAGTTTGTTGGCCACAACGACCAGCGTGTACGTGCGTGCAGGCACAGGGTCCAGAATGTAACGAATGGTCTACTGGTCACTGTGATGCCAACAACGACTCAGAGTAGCACCGCATCTTGACAGGTCGAGATTGTTACGCTCGATTGCGGGAGCTCAAGAGTCGATTGCGCAGAATAGTACAGGCATATTTGTCAAGGCGGCACGGCACGATACAGTGGTCGTGGATCAAGCGGGAGCTCGAACCGACCTCAATGTGATCCCAATGCACCAGCTGGCGCGAGCTGTCTCAGCACTGACTGTCGGACTGTTTTTTTTGAGCATGTTTCCTCTTGCTCTGACTCGTTGCCCGCGTCGAATGGACTACGGGATGACGATGACTGAAGAGAAGGACTGCACCAGCACATGGAAGGTGAAACTGTACAAGACAGTCAGCAGCACACCGGTCAATAACGAGTGTGAGATGGTCTCAGCCCCGCCGCAGACCACAGTGAAAGGGGGGAATGCGTGGTCTATCATCGGTGTCACTCGCTGTGGCGGCGAGAAGCGGTGAACGAGTCACGACGGTTTGAAGAACGACAAGAGGAATCCAAGAGGCTGGCTCGGCGGGCATTGATGGAGTCTTCACCATGGGCCGGCTGTGTTTTCAGCCGTCGAGTAGCGCACGTTGCTGGCACCAAAAGTGGATGTCGGGCGGACAGATCGAATGAAGCACGATGCGGTGGATTGGAGGCAGGTACGAGGACGAGGCGAGTAAGGTGAGGCGAGGCATCGTGGGATGAAGCAGCTGACAAGCCCGATAAGCCCTCCAGACTTTTCCCGCGTGTCGTGGTCCGGAACAAGTGGGTATGGATTCGGTAGGTGGATTGGTTGATTGACGAAGAAGGCTGGATGACCAGCGAGACAAGCGAGCTGGTGATGGCAAAGGTAAGCGAAACGAGCCTTCCCTCGCCTCCCCTCCCCCTCCTTTGCAGCCTCTTGGCGTCGTTGAGCTCCTCTTCAGTGCAGGTCGTCAGGTCGAGGTTGGGGTCGGTCGGGTCAGGCCACGATCCAGTCGTTGGGCAGTCCAATGAGACGCGGCCCATACAGTGGAAAGCCGCCGCACTGAAACAGCGCAGGTCGTGGACAGGCTCGATTGGACTGCTGTTGGTGTGGCATGCGTCTTACCACATTCGGTCTGTTGGTTGTTTCCCAGTTGTCAAATGCAATTCGATAGGTCTGGACAGCCGTGGTGTTGGGCTGCCTTGCAGTATGACAGCAGCATTTCTTATTCCAGATCTCGGTCAAGAAAATAAGAGACGGTTGACTGGTTGGTAGGCTTCTGGTCATTGGTATTACTGTTGCACAGAGAAGGGGAGGTGGATGGAGTGGAGGGGGAGCATTGGGAGGGGGTCTGGGAAATTCTCCGCTCACCGTGCACCTTGCTGCATCCTTCCCTCTTCCCTCGCAACTGCCTGGAACCTAGTAAACCCCCCAGGGGAATTGACCTCTTTGTGGCCTGCGCCTGCTCCCCAGGTCTGTCATATTTCGGCGTGGGGCAGGGAAGGAACACGTCGTTAAGGAGCTTGGGCCAAACATGTACCTGCAGTACACCTTACCAATGAGCACACGTGAGCCCCGAGAGGCTTCAGCCTATGTATCTACATGGTACCTATCCACATGTTCTTCATGGTCAGGACACGGGTACTGCACAGTGGTGGTGCATTTCAAACTGACTGTCAGTCGGAGGAAGTGACGTTCCAGCCTCCACCTGCACCCCCTCCCTCCTTCCCAATCTCGCTCTCACGAACTGTTCAGCCAAGTCGGCATCCAATGTCACTCTGGCAATGGCGCCGCAAATGACAATGCAACCTCGTCCCAGCCATTTCCAAGGCCGACCTCCGGAGCCAAGGAAACAAGGAAACACGCCGCCATCTACCCCTTCATGAGTGCTGCGTTTGTCGGAGTATTTCGATCGAAAAAGTAGCAGCTTCCGTTGGCACTGATCACCGACGCGACGATCCTCTTTTCTTTTCTTCCCTTTCACGAGCCTTCAGCCTTGGATCTGTGAGCCTTGGATCTGTGAGCCTTGACCCCTTCGGCCAGTGTTCGACTGGCCATCTCAATTTCGAGCATCGAGGCTAGGGAGAGGCCTGCGAGGGTCCGTTCGCCGTATAGATGTCTTGCCGCTGACCTTCTTTCCTTCTTCTTGTGCTCATCCCCGCACGTCACGGAAGCAAGCGACATCCGAGAGGAACAGCCTGCCAGATACTGCTCTCTTTTCGGGCGGTTGTCTCGCAGCTAGGGGCGCACCGCACCCCCCCCCCCCCCCTTCCCTCCCCCTCCTCCATGGATGAAAAGCAATGGCCGCAAGGTCCCAGTGGTCATGGCCAGAGAGCCACCAAGCCAGCCACCCGCCCAGGTACGCTAACAGGCGCCACAGTCCAGTTTAGGTCGTCCCCAAGGACCGTGTGGGCTTGCCAGTCCGCCACTACTGTACACCAAGCGCCTTGCTCTACACCATACCACCCACACCACATCACCCATCACCATCACCGTCCGTCCGCAAATGGAGGAGGGGGAGCAATTTTCTCCTCCTCCCTCTTCTGTCGAGTACAGTCCTGAGCTTTGCCACCCTCGCTCTGCCTCCATGGCGAAGAGCCATGCCTGTTTCTCTCTAGAATCGACTTCGGCTCGTGCCTTGGCGAGATGAGATGTCCAGGCACTCACCGTCGTGACCCGGCAAATACGGACAATGAGAACAATGAGCACCGCCAAAGGTCGGCGTGACCATGCCAGGATTGGGGTCGAACCTTGAAGTGGTGGTGGGTGGACGGACGGACATCACTCCGGTCCCTCCTTCGGCGTGGACCACGACCAATTCATACTGGGACATCATACCTCCACCATCGTGAAGATCACGACATCGTGCAAGAGGAGAGGGGTTCAGCACGACAAGGGTTATCTTTCCTTGCGCTGGAGGAGCAGCTGATTCGAATCGACGGCATACCACTTCACCACACCACCCACGATCTTCTCAGGCTCCATGGTGCCGTTCCTGGGTATGCGCATGCCTTGTTGCTAGCCGACTCGGAGCGACCTAGCTTCCAGGCACGCCCGCCAGACTCGCATCCTGATAAGCTCGCCCGCACCGAGCGAAAGGCGCGGGCGTTGACGCGGGCGTGGGTGCCCAGAAGTGCTTGCAGCAGATCATGCTGCCTGCCGCGGCAAGCTGTGCTCAACACCACCCACCAATTCGCATGCGACGCGACGGAGATCAAACACCCGGACAGCTGGCCGAGATGGGATTTGACATGTCCATCCCGTCCAACGGAAGCAGGTAGCCGGGAAACCTCTTGATGCTCACGTCCACTTGATGGCATTTGCAGTCCGCAAAAGAAGCTCTGTCGCAATGCGGTGCTTGCAACATGGCTCGCGCCAACATCAAGATTGATCACCCCATCTCGATCGCGAACCCTCCCGGGCCGTCTTCTGAGACCTCCCTGGTGCTTCGTTTTTCCCCTCCTCACGACGACGGATGCTGATCGATCAATCACGTTGACAACGTGTCGGAGTCGCACGCCAGCCATCTCACGCCTCCCACCGTTCCACCCCTAAAACACACTAACACCCGACCTTGACCTGGCCCACATAGGGCGATCGAGACCTGGACCTGGGACCTGGCATTAGCTCCACGCTCCGCCAGGGACCAGCCGCATTCCAGAGTGACCTGCTGACCTTCTGAGCCTGGTGGTGGTGTGGTGCCGTGTGTCTGGTGTGGTATTCACCGCTCATTGACCTCCTTTTTCCCTCGTTTGCCATTCGCTCATCACATCGAGACCATTACTGTGCATCACCACCCACCGTCTCTCCCTACCTTAGCCTCCTCCTCAGTCGTGAATACAAGGCACATCCACCCGCTGCGTACTATTCTAGTCTTCTTCTGCACGCCTTTGCCCTGCCAGGTACCAGCACGCTATCTGCGGAGTAAGACACTACTGACGATGGTCGTCTTCAGACGAGATCGTCATGGCCTCATTGATCGAAGGGGGTCTTCTGAAACCGCCAAGAGGTGATGGGGGTGCAACTGCATCGTAACCACACTTTGTTCAGGTTGCCCACATCTTGACCCGGGGCGTCCGGTCTTCACAGATCGGGCACCCAACGACGACCCCGCGATTATGCACACTTTTTCTTTTGCGGCTGGATGATTCGCAGTGCGATACCTGTACGGGTGCCACAGGTGTCCCAGTAGTATCCCACGAGCAAACTCGGGGTTATCACGCTGTGCGAGCAAACCCCCTGGTGCCCAGCCCGTACAACTGCGCTCCTCCTCAGCCCCTGCCCATGACATGGCACTTCACTTGACAGCCCAGAACCGGCCTCTCTAAGAATCGGGCGCGGCCTGCACGAGCTTGAATTTGCCCTGTGTCCTTGCTGTCAGCGTGGGAGGAACGAAACAAGCGGTCCGCGACAAACAGCAGCTTGATTCGTGGCCCTTGGTGACATGCGACACTGTAGCTGTCGCTCAGTGTCAGAGCTGGCCTGCTTCGCTCGTCTCTTTGACGAACACGCCGAGTGTCAACCACAGTCAAAGAAATCATCGGCTGGTTTCTTGGGATGACGTCCACCTCTCCATTTGCTCATGCTTTCCCGTCAAAAGACTCATCGCGGCTCGAGCACACCCTTTCGCCAACAACCCACTCCCTCACTAGATGAGTCGCGACCCTTGTGTGAAACTCGGCGATGAGGAGGAAAGAAGGGCTCTCCCTACCTGTCTCGTCGCCTGTCTCGTGATGTGATGGCACACCTTTGATGAATGTTCCTTTGTCGCTCTGATATCGTTATTGGCTCGTTCTGATCTTCACCGCCGTGCTCAGCTTGCTCACTGAATCCAGACCGGTCAGAAGCCTATGAAACATTGGTCTCAGATAAGATGGGGGGATCTCCCCTCTGCGCAGTAGATCCGATGTAAGTACGCGATGGTTGGTGATGTGTAGTGTGACTGCAGGTTCCACTTGACATGCTTGAGCGACGCGCATCATGGTCTTGGATATCCCCATGACTCTCGCCGGATTTTCCAACAACCAGGGTGCAATGTGCTTGAGGCTGCGGGTGTTGTCGGGGTATTTTTCGATGTTGACCCTCGCCACATTGTCTCACGCTGGTAAGGAGCAAACGATGCTTTTTCGGGCTTTGCATGCTCTCGGTGTGAATTTTGTGATAGTGTAGGGGGCCGCTTCATTCATGTCACTAGACGCTGCGTCTTATTACAGGCTGGACGGAATATGCGGCGTTGCGAAGGGCTGTGGAAGTGGCAGGTTGCAGGGCTGCGTCACAGACAATTGTCTCAATGCTGACAACAAGCAACAAACGCAGCTGGCAGGCCCTGGAATAGCGACGCTGCTTTTCAGGTGAAGCTCACGCATTGGGAAGTTGATACTTCATCAATTATCATGACTGTGATAAAGTGACAGTGTCAGCTGACCGATTGTGTTGGGACTCGTGACCGACACAGTTATATTCAGGGAGACCATATTCCTAAACAGTCTACGGGAATGGATTGCCCTTTCAAGACATGGGCAATGGTTTGTGTGTGATGAGTTCGGATCGCAACACCCCCATGCGAGGAGAGTTGTAAGCGGTGACCCCGGGATGTTGATTTCAGAGAATCTCGGCGACCACTCTCGTCGCGTCTTCTGTGTTCATGTCACTACTATGCAAGCAATCGTCGCTGTCTGTGTTCCTTCTTGTTTCAAGCTTTTTTTCTTCTAGACGTAGAGTCGAGTCTTCGAACTGAAATATATGGAGTGATTGTTGGGCCAAATGGGGTTTTGCCTCAGAGGGTGATCACTGGAAGAGAATCCCACTGATCGTAGGAAGCACGTCGATAAGTGAAGACACAAATAGACCACCTCATCTCACTGACGCGACCGAGTCTATGATCCAGAGCTCTCAGGCACGGCCATAGCTACGGAGAAAGTTGATGTCGGCAGTGAAGCCCATTCAAATGGAAAAACAACTTGGTTTAGAATCGAAGCCACGAATGCACATTTTGACATATTGGTGTCTCGAACCGACATCAGCTTAGAAATTAAACATTATTACAAGAAAAATAACATCATGAAGTTCGCCGCTCATGCACTGCAGTGACGCCATTGGTGTTGGCTGTTCGACGACGTTGTTATATGTAGAACTCGAGAATGGGCTGGGCAAGTGAGCGCGCACAACAAAGGGGATATGAACAATCAAAATGAGGAGTCTCTGCATCGACCGGCTCCTGACCCAGTCAGGAATTTGTTCGCAAACGCGCCGTTGGTCTAGTGGTATGATTCTCGCTTAGGGTCACACCCTGAAGCA